>NC_090733.1:31744262-31754262 GCF_036898095.1 Palaemon carinicauda
AGAGTTGAGTGAATCTTGAGGTATTTATGATGACATCCAAGTCAAGAACTTGACGAGTGGCGATCAGACCTGAAGGGTAAAACAGAAAATGGAATAGAATGATTACATAAAATGCTAAAGGGAATACTGAGATAAAATGATGATATATGGATATTGGGAGAGGTAATTATATGATATGGATTTTATTCCCACTAAAAAAGTTAATTTACATGAATATATAACATTGATAAACAAGTTAAAGTCAAGCGATCATGGAATGGTGAGAAGCAAAACTTGTTAAGACCTAAGAAAAGAGAGAGAAAAACTAATTACAAGACAAAATAAACGTCTAGTAATAAAAAAGAAAATGATGAATTTAATTTATCAATACGAAATAAGTACTCCCAGCTATATTATTATTATTATTATTATTATTATTATTATTATTATTATTATTATTATTATTATTATTATTATTATTATTATTATTAATACTTGCTAACCTACAACCCTAACTGGAAAAGCAGGATGCTATAAGCCTAGGGGCTCCAACAAGGAATATAGCTCAGCGAGGAAAGGAAACAATGAAAAATTAAATATTTTAAGAATAGCAAGTAGATTAAAATAAATGTATCCTATATAAACTATAAAACCTTTAACAAAATAAGAGGAAGAGAAATAAGATAGAATAGTATGCCCGAGTGTACCCACAAGCAAGAGAACTCGAACCCAAGACAGCGGAAGACCATGGTACAGAGTCTATGGCCCTATCCAAGATAAGAGAACAATGGTTTGATTGTGGAGTGTCCTTCTCCTAGAAGAGCTGCTTACCATGGCTAAAGGGTCTCTTCTTCCCATACAAAGAGAAAAGTGGCCACTGCACAATTACAGTGCAGTAAGAAGAATTGTTTGGTAATCTGCGTTATCAGGTGTATGAGGACAGAAGAGGATGTGTATGGAATAGGCCAGACTATTCAGTGTATGTTTTAGGCAAAGGGAAAATGAACTGAAACCAGAGAGAAAGATCCAATGTACTATTGTCTGGCCAGGCAAAAGACCCCATAACTTAACGGGTGGCTGGTGCCCTGCCAACCTAATGGAACCAAATGATGAATAAATGAGCAGTAATTTAAGTAAATTTGTATAGGAATCACCAAGTGAAATATGTGGAATAGTTCCTAAACGATATCAAGGAAAACATCTAGACAAGACCAAATAACCTACTGAAGAAAATATAGAGAATGAGGGCAAACTCCAGGAGGGATGAGATGGAATTTACAGAACCATCAAAAATATTAAATAAATAGATAATTAAATAAATAAAATCCCAAGGTATTCGTAAAAGCTATAAGACCAAAATTGAGAAAACACTTAAGGAAAAAGCCTCAAATTAATGAAACGAAGACTTGGAACAGGGTGCGAACATATGCTTGCGTTAAAGGATAAAAATGGAAATATCAACAATGAAGATGGAATAATAAAAAATGCATCTGACTTGTATATAATGCTATACAATAATGATATAAGAAATGACTGCCAATTGAAATAATAAAACACTTTATCTGGTACCAAATGTAGTATTAGGAGAAGTAATGAGATAATTAAAACACATGAAAATAGACAAAGCAGCAGGAGAAAAAGGCCTAAGAATTGATTTAATAATAGATGTACTGGCTGAACTTTACAAAGAATTCTGCGAGAATGCTCTACACCTAAAGCTTGGAATAACTTTATAATTAAACTAATTCACACACAAAAAAGACACATGCACAAAAGACCTGAAAAATTACTCGCCCGAAGTTTATTCTATGTAATATATTTATAAAGATATTATTATGCCGAATAGAAAGACAGCTAGACTTCAATCAGCCAAGAGAGCATGCAGGCTTTAGAAGTGTATATTCAACGAATGACTACCTCCATGCAATTAATCAGTTAATAGGAAAATCAACAAAGTATTAAACACCACAATGTTTGCCATTAACCCTTTAACCCCCGGCGTACTTGGAAACTTCCGTGCTTTAAGCCCCAGGCATTTTCAGTTTTGAAGGGCTTTTCGACTTATTTTTTCAAATCGCACCCACAGCCTCAATTTTCATCTTAGAGAAGTCAGATTGGTCTATTTTTTTTGGAAAAAGGTTGAAGTTTTCAATATAGTTATCAAAAGTATAAAGAAAATAATATAAAGAGCCGCTATTATTAGATGAAGTTGGGCGATGACGAAATTTTTTATATTCTTTCGTATACATTCCGATAAAGCACAGATGGGTCTTATCACAGAAATCGTAACACCATACCATCTTATAGAAAATTTATTCAGCTATAAAATGGTGTATAATAGTTTGTAGTTAAAAGAAGGAAAACATGAAAAAAATAGTATACCCACAACAATTGTAAACCTAAATTTCCTTAGCGCAAGTAACGAAAATCGGAGATTGCAAAAGTTTCGTTCTATCGATCATACGTAACCTATATTTAGAGTAATTTTCTTTTTTTTTTATTATTTTGAAGTAAATTAATTGAACTTTCTAATGACATATGCGAAAATAAGGATAAAGCCATCTAAATAGTGGCTATCGTTAGGTGAAGTTAGGCGATGACGAAATGTTTTATGTTTTATCGTATACATTCCGATACAGCAAAGTAAGTTCTCCTCAAGGAGACTTCAAAATGATACCATATTATAGACAATTTATTCAGCTATAAAATCGTATATTAGAATTTGTAGTTAAACGAGAGGAAACATGGAAAAAAGTAGTAAACAAGCAAAAACTGAAAACCTAAATCTCGTTACTTGCGGTAAATAAATTTGGGTTTACAGCTTTTGCACATTTTATTATTTTTTTTCCTTATTCATTTCTTCTAACTACAAACTATTAGATACAATTTTATAGCTGAATAAATTGTCCATAAGATGGTATAATTTTCAAGTATCTGTAATGAGAATTCTCTGTTATTTATTGGAATGTATACAATAAAAAAAAAAAAGTTTGTCATCGCCTAACTTCATCTAACAATACCCACTATTTACATCGCTTTATCCTTATTTTCACACATGCCATAAGAAAGTTCAATAAATTTTCTTCAAAAATAAAAAAAAAATAATAAAACTCCTCTAAGCATAGGTTAGTTATGACTGAAAGAAAGAAACTTTTGCAATCTCTCTCTCTCTCTCTCTCTCTCTCTCTCTCTCTCTCTCTCTCTCTCTCTCTCTCTCTCCCTCTCTCTCTCTCTCTCTCTCTCTCTCTCAGCAAAGTCAGTTTCAAATATACACAGTGGCTGCCTAAAATAAATCGACGTATTTTCAAATGAATATGTATACGGTATATATATATATATATATATATATATATATATATATATATATATATATATATATATATATATATATATATATATATATATATACTATATGTATTCCTATAGAATACTTGAAATAATATGAAAACATACATGCATAAACACAACACCAACCTTTCAAATCGTAGTTACATGTTTACCAGGTCGAGACAACAGTCGTAATTTCTTGCCTTGAGTTGCCATCAATCACAGAATTTTTCATTCACACTGATCTTTCTTGACCATTAGGCATTTTATCCAACAAATGCCTTCACACATATAAAGAGGAATATTCTAAAAAGGTATAAAGCACTATCACTTATTAGAATAGGCTGTAAAAGCGCAAAATTGACGGATAACGCACGAAAGCCAAGATTCTCTCACAAAGTCAACAGCTGAACTAATTACTTCGTCCGAGTCACCCAGCCAACACGTTGTTCATAGAGACCGGGCCCGGGAATGAGCATGACGGCGATGAATATAATAATATACTAAAGGTTTCGGCAAAATAGAAATAAAAAATATACAAAAATAATCATGATAAGCATAAAAACCGCATGGCAACTCAAATCAGCTGCTTTGAGGCCTTTAAATCACAAGACGAGGAAATTTAAAAGTCTTTGTTTGTCCTGTCGACAATGGCAGAGGGAGGCTTATTTTTCCCCGGGAGCAAGGATGACGACAAGAAATAAGAAATATACTCAAAGTTTCGGCAAAATAGCAACAAAAAATATACAAAAATAATCATGGTAGGCATAAATAAACGCATAACAACTAAAATCAGCTGCTCTCGGACCTTTAAATTCCGAGACACAGAGATTTAAAGAGCGTTACGCTCACTCCGGGGAACTTCTTCCCTACGCCGTGGCGCAAACGTAAACACATTGTTACCATGGTAACGAAATCATTTTTAGTAATTACTCGTGTAAATAGCTATGAAACCTAAACAAACTGCATATGAAATACGAGCTGAATCTATAAAGAAAATTTATAGGTCAATCAAGACCCCAGTGGAGCCCAGGGAAACTTTTCATTCATCATTGTTGACACGATATCCAAGGAACAATCAAACAATAGTCACGCAGGAGTAATGATGACAATTTTTTGTAAAATTTGTATAAATGACTATGAAAAACCTCAAAAAATACAAAGAAAAATAATCTGATTGATAACAGAAAGTTTAAAGGTCCATCTTGACCTCTGTGGGGATCTGGCATTGTAAAACAATGAAAACATTGTGTTACCATGGCAACGGAACCATTTTTCGTAATTATTCGATAATAATAGCTATGAAATTTAAAGCAAATGCACATAAAAGGTCAGCTGTTTCCTTTGCATAAAATTTAAAGGTCATTCATGACCCCTGTGGGCCTCAGAGAACTTTTTATTCACATTACATTGATGATAAGATGTCGAAGGAACAACGAAACCACACTCTTGCACTGGTAACAGCGCCCTATTTTCGTAATATTTGTGTAAATATCTCTGCAACCTAAAATAACTGCACAGGAAATATCAGCTGATTCTTCAAAGAAAATTTAAAGGTCCATCTTGACCCTTGTTGGGCCCAGAGAAACTTTTTATTCATGTTACATTGATGACAAGACATCGAAGGAACAACATCACAACAGTAAAGCGTTGTATTTCAAATACAACGCCTGCCAAGACCTGTTATCTACGCATAAGTATAGAAAACGTACTCGTACGTCCATGGGGGTAAAGGGATGGCTTATGAGGTACGTACCCGTACGTCCTTTGGGGGTAAAAGGGTTAATAGACTACGAGAAAGCTTTTGAGTCTATCAAAACTCAGCAGTAAATAAAGCCCTTCAAAGACAAGGAATACATGAATCTTATGATAGAACACTTGCAGTTATCTATGCAGGAAGTACATCAATTCAAAGACTACATAGAGATATAGAGGAGATTTCAATTGATAAAGCTGTTAAACAGATTATTACCAGCATGCCTTGAAGTTTTCAAGAATTTAAATTGGGAAAATGTAGTAATTAACATTATGGGGGGAACCTTAACTTAAGATTTGCATATGATATATTTGTGTTTAGTGAATGATGGGAGGAATTGCAAAAGATGATAGAAGATTTGAATAGAGAAAGCAGAAATGTAGGGCTGAAAAAGAGTATGAATAAAACTAAGATAATGTTCAATGAAATAGCCGACACAATATTAAGAGTTCTGGATGAACCTCTAGAGATTGTTAATGAATATACGGGCTTAGGACAGACAGTAAGTGTTTTCCCAGGACACGAGACCGAAATTGAAAGTAGGAAAAACATAGAATGGAGCACTTTTGGTAAACAAGATGAGATTATTAGAAGTAAAAGGTCACCTTCTCTGAAAAGAAAAGTATCTTATTAGATGGTCCAACTATTTTCATCTTATGTATGATAAGCCTAAAGCATTACTTAAGTCTTAAAACATAAGTTAATTACAATTCAAAGAGCCATGGGAAGATTAAAACAAAGAGAAAGAAGAAGAGCAACATGAAGAAAAACATGAAGTAAAATAAAGGATATTCTAAATACATGTAAGAAAAAGAAATGATCATGGGCAAGACATAGAATGAGAGTAACAGATAAGACATTTGGAATAACAGAATGGGACTCTAGAGATTGCAAAAGAAGAACGGGAAAAAAGAGCAGATGATGGATTGACGAGCTAAGAAAGTTTGCAGGTGGATACTGCACAGAAAGATCATAAACAGATACAAGTTGAAGGACATGTCTGAGGCCTTTGCTCTGCAGTGCTCTAAAACGGCTGTTGATGATGATATCTACATACTCTCCTGTATAGTTACCTCTTGTGAAATATCAAAGATGATGAGCTGGGGGAGAGTGACTGCTTTCCGCACTCTAGTTATTGAGTGTCTGAATGTGTGGGGATGTAAGATGATAGAGAACAAAAGATGTGAGGCTAGAAGTATGTTTTGGACAAGAAGGTTGGATCAGTTGCCATTTTGTTAGGCAAAGATAAAAGGAAAGGGTGAAGTAATGTTAGGTGAAGTGGTACGAAGTGTCTGGGATTGAAAAGAAAGAGCAAGAGAGGGTGTGGCTTTATTGTTGAGTGAATGAATAATAGTTGAAGTAGTGGAATGGAAGGAGGCAACATCTAGGTTAATGTGGGTAAGGGTTAGGTTGGGTAGAGAATGTTTGGCTTGTTTTAGTGCATATGGGCGATGTTGTGAGAAAAGTGAAGTAGAGAGGAATAATGTGTGTAGAAGGACTGAGTAGAAGGAATTGTGTCGTTGCAGTGGGTGACTTAAATACCAAAATGAGAGCTGGAGAAGTTAGAGGTGTCAATGGGAATTATGGCATACCAGGTAAATAAAAGTCTGTTGAGGGACTGCTAAATATGTCTGTTGAAGAAGAGCTGATAATAAGTTGTAATTTATAAAAATATACAGATATAAACAAGTATACATGGGTAGGAATGGCAAATGCAAGAGTGATAAAAAGGGCATTAATGGATTATGTCTTGATTACAAGAAGGATGTTTGGAAGATTGAAAGATGTACACATGTTTAGGGGAATGGTTAACGGTATGTTTGATCATTTTTGGTTGAAGAAATATTAGTTGTATCGAAAGAGTGGGAAATATAATGGGAGGGGGGATGCAAAACGGAGGTAGCGAAGGTTGAAGAATGGAGACCAGAGGTAAAAAGTGAATACCAATAATGGTTAGAAGTGGAATGTGACAGGGTAAAAGTGAGATAAATTGTTGATCTAGATGAGCAGTGTAAGTTAGTAAAAGAAAATCTCATTGGGCTTGCAAGTGATGTGTGTAGGAAAAGGATGGTTGCAGATAGTATGAAGAACGGTGGTGAATGGTGGAATGAAAGAGTGAAGATGAAAGTGGAAGAGGAAAAGAGGGCATTTGAAGAATGACTGCAGATTAATAGAGTAGAGAAGTATGAAAGATATGGGGAGAAAAGGGTGGAAGTAAGATACAAAGTAGCTGATGTAAAAAGAACTTCTAACTGAAGCTGGATCAGGGATTGGGTCATTTATGTTAAGAAAATGAGTAGTAGTTTTGGAAAGAAGTGAAGAGAGTAAGGAAAGGTGGATCGAGCAATGAAGAGACAGTGAATGGTGAAAATGGAAGGTTGTTGAAATAAGACGAGGCAAGAAAAATTTTGCTGATTATTTTGAAAAATTGTTGAATGTTGAGGGTAATAGGTATGCAGATATAATTTATGTTGCAGGTATTGAGGTGCCAGTAATGAGAGAGGAGAATGAGAGAGAGATTACAGGTGAGGAAATGAAGAAACAATAGACGAAAGGAGACCTAGGCATTTTAGTTTTTTGAGCATGATGGGAAAAGTGTATGGTAATGTTGATTATGGTTGGAAAAGTGTATGGTAGAGTGTTAATAGGATTTAGGATAAAGCAGATGCAATCTTAGAAATGTAGGGTAGTTTTAGAAGTGCTAGGGGATATATGGATGAGATTTTTACAATTCGGCAGATGTGCGAGAAATATTTAGTAAAAGGTAAGGTGGTGTATGTTTCATTTATGGATATTGAGAAAGCCTACGGTAGAGTTGATAGGGAATCAATGTGGAATGGGATGAGGTTATAAGGAATTCGTGGAAGGTTCTCACAAGCATTGAAAAGTTTATACTTGATCAGTAAAGTTTGTGTTAGGATATCAAATGAAGTGAGTGAGTGGTCCGCAGTGAGAGCGTGGCTGAAACAGGGATATGTGATGTTGCCATGGTTGTTCAATTTGCTTGTCGAAGGGGTTGTATGAGAGGTGAATGCTTGAATGCTTGGTCTAAGATTAAATTTAATAGATGACAGTGATCATGAGTGAGAAGTGAATCAGTTCTTGTTTCTGAAGATACTGTACTAATTGCAGACTTAGAGGAGAAGCTGAGTCGATTAGGGACATAATTTAGGAGTGAGTGTGAGAGATGGAAGTTGAGAGTTAATGTGAACAGAGTAAGGTGACGAGATGCACAAGAAGGGAAGGTGGTCCGAGGTTGAATATCATGTTAAATGAAGAGTTACTTGAGGAACTAGATCATTTTAAGTACTTTGGGGTCTGTTATTGTTGTAAATAGTGGAGTGGAAACAGATGTACATCAGTGTGTGAATGAAGGATGTAAAGTATTGGGAGCAGTGAAGTGAGTGGTAAAGAATGAAGGGTTAGGAGTGAATGTAAAGGGACTTTTGTGTAAGAAATTGATTATCAACTGTGATATACTGTATAAGTCGGATTTGTGGGGAATGGCAGTGATGAAGAGACAGAAATTAAATGTTTTCGAGATGAAGTGTCTGAGGAGCATGACTGGTATATCTCGATTAGAAAGGGTTAGGAACGAAGTAGTGAGTGTGAGAAAAGGTGTAAAATTTGAATCAGCAGCTGGAGTTGATATGACAATGTAAGGTGGTAGGCCATGTAGAGAGAATGGAAAAGGGCAGTCTGCTGAAGAAAATGATGAATGTAAAAGTTGATGAGAGAAGTACAAAAGGAAGGCTAACTTTTGGGTGGATGGATGGCATGAAGATAGCTCTGTGTGAAAAGAGGATAAATGTGAAAGAGGGAAATAAGTGAGAGTGTGGTGGAAATAAAACTGAATGGCAAGCAATTATGACCCAGTTTCAATGGTGACCTTCGAGGCAGCGGCAGTATGGGATTCAGCATATGAAGCTTCATTTGTGTTGCATAATGGGGGAGGGTGGCCGTGGAACCGTAGCGGTACCAACATATCACGACTTAATTACTGGTGAGGCTGGAAGAATCAAGAGAAGAAAAATACTCTTTGGTTTTTTTAAGGGAAGTGCCATGGTAGATATATATATATATATATATATATATATATATATATATATATATATATATATATATATATATATATATATATATATATATATATATATATATATATATATATATAGATTTACCAACCTAACACGACTTAATTACTGGTGAGGCTGGAGGAATCAAGAGAAGAAAAATCATCTTTTGTTTTTTAGGGGAATTGCCATGGTATATATATATATATATATATATATATATATATATATATATATATATATATATATATATATATATATATATATATATTTAGATATATATACTGTATATATATATTTATGTACACACAGTATATGTATTATTTTTCCTTTTATCAGACGCAAAGAGTAGTCCACTAAACTTAAAGTAATCAGAGAACAAATGTCTATAAACAAGCATTTATTAAAATGTCAGAGGACGGCCTGTAGTTACTGGTCTAAGAGGGGCGGGGGCGGTTAGTTTCCTAGTTATTTCTATAATGTAGAAGAAAAAAAAAACTTATTGGGTTATAGTATTTACTCAATTTCTTTAATGACTGCTGTAATATATAAACTGGATACGAAACTGTTGTTTGAGGTCTTATTGAGGAAAATATGTATAAATGTGACTCTGCGAGTATAGATGTTCATAAAAGAATATTAATATCAAATATATAAGCAGATGGGTTATATCTTCATCTTAACCATGATCAACAGCGGTGACCAGTCGACTGCAGTACAAAGGCCTCGAACATGTCTTTCCACTTGCATCTGCCTATGGTCTTTCTATGCCAGTCTATACCCGTCTTCTCTTTCTTCTTCTACTTTGTTTGCATTCTCTATGGAGCCATTCTGATATTCTTAATGTTCATCTATTATCATTTAT
>NC_090733.1:31756930-31759430 GCF_036898095.1 Palaemon carinicauda
GTTCAAATATTCTGTTATATTATGGCGATTTCAGACTTGTTCTGTCAATGATTTAAAGTTTTCCCAGGCTGTTTCAAACACACTCAAATGATCAGTCAAATGAATTGAAATAGATTTAGAAAACTTGCATTAGGTAATTGCTAATTCAATAAAAGTCTTATATAAATTAGGAGTTTTTGCCTTGTTGAGGAGAAAAATTGGGCCAAATGATACTCGTGAAGTTAACGTCACTTTACACCCTGCATTTTAGGTGCTGAATCATCATCATCTCATCGTCTCCTCCTACGCCTATAACTCATAAGGCCTTGGTTAGATTTCGCTAGTCGTCTCTATCTTGAGCTATTCATTCAACACTTCTTCATTCATCATCTCCTACTTCACGTTTCATAGTCTTCAGCCATGTAGGCCGGGGACTTCTAACTCTTTTAGTGCCTTGTGGAGCCCAGCTGAGCGTTTGGTGAACTAATCTCTCTTGGAGAGTGCAAAGAGTATGCCCAAACCATGTCCATTTACCCGTCATCATGATCTCATCAACATATGTCACTCGAGTAATCTCTCTTATAGTTTCATTTCTAGTCCTTTCCTGCCATTTTATTCCCCATATCCTTCCGAGGGTGTTGTTCTCAAATCTACTAAATCTATTAGGGATTGTTTCATTGTCATACCATGACTCATGGCCATAGAATAACACTGATCTCACTAAACTGATATACAGTATGATTTTTATACGTAATTTCAGGCATATTGATTTCCAGATTGTACTTACACCTAGCCCTTGTCTGACTTGATTTTTTCCATCTTCCAGTAAATTCTAATTTAAAAGACTCTGTATTAGAGAGCCTAGTTCCTAAATACTTAAATACTTTCTCCTTTCAACGATGTTCCATCTTCCATTGCATACTCCGTTCTCATTATCTCTGTCTTTCTTATATTTATCTTCAGCCCAATCTCGTGCAATTTTGCAAGCATTCTGGTAAGCAAGCATTGTAAATCCTATGGAGTTTTGCTAAAAAGGACGGCATCTTCATCATACTTTAGATCTGGTAAATTCCTATCACCAATCCAATCCTTCTCTACCTTCTCAGAATAGTCTACGCATTACAATATCCATGCGCATTTATAAGGGTAATTGCTCTGATATTCAAAATCAAACTTTTATTTGAAACTGAATGCATTAAAATAATGCCATTGATATATGAAGCAATATCTAATATAGTGAAATATATATATATATATATATATATATATATATTATATATATATATATATATATATATATATAGGTGACAACACATTCCATTGGAGTACACCACTGTTCACATGAAATTCATTTGTTATGACTGCACTAACATTAACTTTGCACTTGATATGCTCATAAACAGACTTAAATAAATTTACATATTCAGGAGGAATTCCATAATAATGCAGGACTCCCCACAATATTGGTAGGCCCATGTTAACAAAGGCTTTTTCATAGTCCACAAAGGCCATCAAAAGTGTATTTTTATATTCTATTCATATATATATATATATATATATATACTGTATATATATATATATATATATATTCAGATTTAGATATACAATATATATATGAATATATAAATATATATATGTATATATGTATATATATATATATATATATACAGTATATATATATATATATATATATGTATATATATATATATATATATACATACATATATATATATATATATATATACTATATATATACATACATATATATATATATATATATGTGTGTATATATATATATATATATACATATATAATATATATATATATACTCTATATACATATATTAATACAAGCACATACACACACACACATATATATACATATATATATATATATATATATGATAAATTTCTGCATATTTAAACGTGTTTCTTTCATATTTCAAATAAGCCATATATATTAATACATTAAAGTGGCTGAGTGGTATGGTCACTGGCATACAGATATCCTGGATGAGGGTTCAAATCCCCGCCGGTCTGATATCATAGTCTTTGGGCTATTCCGCCTGGGCCTCTGATCCCGAGGTCGTTAAGAGAATCCAGACTTTAATCTATTAATATATATGGCTTATTTGAAACACACACACACACACACACACACACACATATATATATATATATATATATATTGAGAGAGAGAGAGAGAGAGAGAGAGAGAGAGAGAGAGATTTTAATTGAAGCTGAATTGTCATCTTTTATTCGTACAAATTTGATCATCGTATCCACACACAAATACTCCCTTTTGTTTGCTCTCTTATAATGGAGGGAGGTACGACGAGGGGAGACTCCCTCACGTTCACAAGGTGATGAACGACTTCAGGAAATCTACCAAAAAGTCCTGTCTGAAACTTACATGGCATGGGCCATGTAACGTAACGCCCTTGTTTTCAGTGTTTTATGAGTTATGTTTACGTTATTATTGTACAATGAATTTTATTCAGGGAGAAAATTAAACAACGGCA
>NC_090733.1:31771930-31781930 GCF_036898095.1 Palaemon carinicauda
GTCAGCTTCTGGATGTCTGAAAATACAGTCTGTGTTTGCACACCAGTGCTCACATTGGTGGCTCTTTCTCCATCACAGTAGATTACTCCTCATCACATCATAGAAGCTTGTTCTTTCAGCTGTTCCCTGATGAG
The DNA here is from genome assembly GCF_036898095.1 of Palaemon carinicauda. Taxonomy (NCBI): domain Eukaryota; kingdom Metazoa; phylum Arthropoda; class Malacostraca; order Decapoda; family Palaemonidae; genus Palaemon; species Palaemon carinicauda. Next base: position 31,772,065 of record NC_090733.1, read on the forward strand.
CTTTTGCAGTCTGATCTTTTTCCTCTATCTGACCATCAGTTGGTTAAATTCAGCAGCTCCTGGGAAAATGTCTGTGGGCTTTGGTAAAACCTTTGGAATATGTGAATGTTTTGCTTCTCTCTGATCGTGCTCATCATCCTTGATGCTGAAAAGAAGGTCATACTTTTTGTTGATAAGAATGATGAAAGGGCTTGCATTAGCATGGCGTGAAAAAATTATCTTGCAGATCTTTTCTATATAGTCCTTCCAGCAGTACTTTGAGCCATCTCGCGTCTTTGCCTCACGGTCCTTGGGTATAGGAGTGGCTAGCCGCCAGATCATACCCTTGTCGACAATGCTGATGTAGTTTTCTGGTTCCTGAAAAACTGGGTCAAGGTTAAACTGATCCAAGAGCTTGCTCTTCATTGTTTTGCGCATTGACCCATCTGCATTATATAGAGACAAGCACTCCTCAGCTACTCTTGCCTCAAGGACTGACTCAAGTGAGAGTATTCCTGTTCCTTCTGCAAGGTCCACCAGGCCCCCCAGACCCGACCTCTTCATCTGGGCCACCTTCATAGGCGTACCTGCTGGTAAACAAATCAGTTCACTGACAAAGCTTAGCCTTGTATTCTTGTGGATGGTTGCAGTGAAAGTCTGTGTCTTCGTGAATACTCGCTCGTTCAGGAGGCTTTCAACCTGATCTTGGCCATCTTGAAAAGCAGTGTTGAAGTCTTGTACTAGCTGTGCAGAAGCAACCAGACCAGACTGCAGTGACCTCATTGAAGGTGATGAATTATAAAATGGTTCAGTGCTAAATTCTTTCATGCAGTGCTGTGGATCCTAAATTGCTTGCTCATCCTTCTTCATCGTTGCTGGTTGACACTCAACATGTTTCCTATTGCAACGCTCACATTTGACATTTTTCTTCACTGCAGCCTTCACTCTGGCAACATTGTTTACATTCCTTATTATAGAGAACAGTTGCTTCACGTTTTGCAAAAGGCATAGCCATTCTTGTTTCAACTTTGAGTTCAGATTCATGGATGTTTCAATCCATAGGTCATGGTAGACCCGTTATAAACTGGGCAAAGTGATTGATAATGAATTACTTTTGCTCATTTGACAAAGAAGATAACATTTCCCAGTAATATGGCTGCCACCTTCCATAATCATGGTTGTTTTATGCCATCAGTCCAGGCAACTTTTTGTATGTTGAGGATGTGTACTCCTGCCCATTTTTGGCGTGGCACTCATAAAGATTGTGTACAAGAGGGTCTGTCATCTCTATGAACGAAAGCCAAAACTCTCCCATGTCTGTTGATCAAAGTCTTCATACCATTGTCATTTTCAAGATAAGAGCGAACTTCGTGAAGTGCCTTTTGTGTTTCGGTGACTGCATACGCAGAATGTCCAGCTTCTCTTCCACATTTTCTGACAGTTCCTCATGCTCAAGAATGTTTCTTAGCTGAAGGTGGATAAGAGCCTCTCTACAAGCCATGATACAGTGAACACAACCCCTGTAATGTTTGCCTTGTATTGCTTGGACCACAGATCAGTCCATTAACACTCGGGGTGATACTAGAGTGTCTGCCATCCCAGAGCCCTTGAATATCTAATATATATAGCATGCATGTACGACATTTGTTGGTGGAAAGCACCAATGATTGGGGTGATATTCTTAAATAATTCTAGATTCTCTGCCTGGAGTTGGATAATTGTCTTATAGGTGGGCAGATCTCCAACGAGAAAGGAGAATAGGATTTTCTTCTTACCCATTGTTGCCACTAGCTTTGTCATGATATCATGTATCACTGATTTGCTTGGAGTTTCATCATAGGTGGTGTGAAAGTAGGCCTTGCTCTTGTTAGACTGCAGCAGGATTGGGCACCACTGTATGCTGGAACTGGTTGCTCATGTGGTTGGGGAAAATGTATAACAGAGTGAGCACATTGTGGAGCTGTGCCATTCACTGGTGGGTTAACCCAGGCACGAATTGGTGACTCGCTGGTGCTGCCAGGGGGGCATCTGTATTGTTGAACATGTGTGACCTGTCGACATTTTCTTGTCAGCCGTTCAGAGATCTGCTTCTTGGCAAGCCTGACAAAAGACACTTCATCGGGTTTCCTTTCGTAGCTTTCTGACTGCACGAACATGACATTAGTTCTGTGAGCGCCTGCTACACTACCTGTTATAGTATCCAACTTGAACTCATTGTCAACTATGACAACAGCCGGCTTGCTATCTGCGATCTCTGGTGGGCAGATGCCTGACACCTTAACATCCTTAAGTGCCCAGTGGTCATAGAGAAGTGCATCTGAGTAGCTGATGCAGACACCACTCTTGTGAAGTGTGTCCACCAGGTCTTTACTCCTTGTCATACCAAGGTTAACTGCAGTTGAGGTGCGCTGTCCAGTGACGTAGTAGGTTATTATAAAGGCCAGGCTAAGTGTGGCAGGAATGATATCAACAGTTTTTCTTTTAGGTTGTTTTAACAAAGTTAGCAGTTGCAGTAACTGCTCACATACCTCTTCAGCTTCTTCGAGATGGTCAATGCTAGGTGGCCATGGGACAATTGATGTGTCTTTGATCTTATTTGACAGGCATGGTGCTAGGTTTAGAATGAGCTGCTCATCAGTGATGCTAAGGGATAACATAGTAACCTCAATATAGCCACCATTTCCGCTGTGTCATACACCCATGGACTCTTGCTCTTGGCATATCCTTCCTGGAAACCAATTTTGTCCTGATACTCATATAGAAGCAGACATTTGATGTAGGACAACTTAACTTTGCCCACTGGATAACCATAGTCACTGACAATATGTTTGTAGTCTGCTAAAAGAGACTGCAATGAACGGATCTCACGCTCAGCAAAGATGCCGGTATCCACGTGTCTAAAGAACAAATTGTTCACCTCTGATATAGACACATTCTGAAGATGTATTCCTTCGCTTTGTTCAAACTTCAGGTGACTCACATACCTTCTCCAGCAGTTATGGGGATACATATTGTTTTATTGCAAAATTTTCTGACAGCGCTGATGTGGACTCGACAAATCGTGAGAGACAATCCTCCAACTCCTCATCTTCTATTAAAATTGTGTGGCGTTTGAAGGAGAGCCATGCCAAGTGTGTGTTGATTCTGAATATCTTGCCCTTTGCTCTAATTAGATGCTTCGTGTCCTCACCCTTTAGACTCCATACATATTTTGTTGTCTTGATGAGTGATCCACCCAGAGAAGAACGCAGTCACTTAGCAGGCAATTGTCCCTCTGCCTCATCATCCCAGAGAGATGGCATTTCCGAAATTATTGTTTGACTTGTACTTGGAGGAAAGTCACTTTTTTCCCGTTTACGTCATCGAGACTTTTCAACCTTGTCTGAAGATGAGATTGATATGTAGCATCCTTGGTGCATTCGCAGGCCCATCTTGTCATGAAGTGGTGCTGTAAATATCACCATACCTATCAAGTCCTGACCATCTCTTAGACTTTGACTCTAGAGACTCCCACTTTCCTTGGCTGATGGTATCTGATGACTTGCAAGTCATTCCCTTTTCAGTACACATTCATATGACATCTTGCTGACAATATCGATTTGAAATGTCTTGATTAGTACATTAATTCAGTCTTAATCGTCTTTTAATAGCATGGAAGTAAGGAAGCACAACCACACATATTGACTTGAAACAAATGAAAACTCTCTTAGCGGAGTGAATTTGAATATAAAAAAAACAGGTCAAATCAATAAAATAACATCAGAAATGAGTTCCCATGCAAAAAATCCTATAAAACATATTTTGTACAGCATTCTAAGACAAACCAGGAAAATGTAAATTTTTTGAACTAGCGACGTCGGCCATTTTGAATTCAGGTCTCTCAAATTTATGCCCACACTTTTGACAAGGGCATGGAGGCTAAATTTCTTTTTTATCCCTCCAAAAAGTCAAATACCAGGAGAAAAGTACCCCCGCTCTCAGTGGTCACGGATCTTATAAAAATGACCCAACTATATAGATTTGAGTGCTAAGTCATATCAAGCTATTGCCTGTCTCTAGAGTTACACAATGGTGTAGAGTCTAGACCATTGTCACTGTCACTTTCCACTGCTATTCATGAATGACCTTTAAACCTTACAACCTTTAAAGATTCTTACCAATGCCGATGTCATCCAAATCCACTAAGGAGTTTTCAATCAGCTCCGCCAACGTCGAACAAATGGTTAAACTTGTTATTTATGTCAGTTTCCATCGCCATCTCTCTCTCTCTCTCTCTCTCTCTCTCTCTCTCTCTCTCTCTCTCTCTCTCTCTCTCTCTCTCTCTCTCTCTCTCTCTCTCTCTTTCTGGTTGGCATAACAAAGATTTCTCACGGCATACGGGGTGAAGTTATTGGTCTTCGTCCCTTTGATTGGTTTCATTTCCAGTCCTCGGGTCACATCTTCTCCGATGTCACCGCAGGAATTGAGATCAAGAAGTATTTTTCTTCCATTAAGGAATGAATTCACTTCCTTGAAAGTATGAAGATCAAGTTCAGATGAGTTCCCTCGGTGTAATATATTTTTCTGTGTTTGAGGAACGAATTAAAAGAAAATTATTTTCCCTTGTTTGTAATGAAGTAACCGCCAGGTGGCGTTTCAAGTTGTTTTCGTGTTGTTAAGCAGTAAAGTTGTCATTCAGCTTTGGGTAACCGAACAGTAGACATCGATAATTTTTAAGCGCTTTATTGACTAATAGCGGAAAATTCGCCTACACACGTGGAGCAGGGTTTGACATTGGGTGATTTATTTTCTGAAATAAGGCAGCAAAGAGCCGAGGTGCAAGCATTACATGATGAATTTAAGGGTGCTTCGGATAGTGTAGCTTGTGAAATAAACTTCAGCACGAATTTAATTCCGGTGTGAGTGACCTTCTAACTCAGATATTGTGGTCTGTGGACAATAAAAAAACCGGACTATACAAGAGAATTGTGCAACGAGGCTTTGAAAAAAAAAAAAAAAAAAAAAAAAGAACAAGTTAATTCGTATTGCGGACTCCTCAACCGGCGGTTGGGAGACTGTACGCCAATATGAAATGAATCCGGTAGCTAGTGATTCGGAAGATGAATCGCGTATCATCAAGGCAGAGAACCGGGCGATCAAGCGAAAGTGCAGCAGCTCCCGTGGCCGAGGTTCGATCAGCACACCGTATGGTTTTAGCCAAGGTTTTAGCGGTGTTCCTCTTACTAGTCAACCCTGGAGTTCAAGCTCACTACTCAGACCAGCGGCAGGAAGGGGTAAACTTTTTCGTGGCCACTACAGCTACGGCAACGCTGTCTTCACCCCAGGAGCACCGTTCACGCAGTTCAGTGGCCCCGCCCTTGGACCCTGTTTTGCCTGTGGAAAAAGCTCACACCTCCGGAGAAACTGCCCCCACGTTGTTCGGGCCGCGTCTTCGCCCGTACCAGGAAAGCAAATGCAGAGCGGAAAGTAATCCATACACCAAGTTGTGCGATAACAACCAGTTGTTAAAAGATGAGTATTTCTTTGATCTTGATAGATTTACGCATGATTTTTATGAGTATAAACAGGGACAGAAACATATTATAGTCCGAGGTAGACTCAGAAAAAATTTGCAATTTCAAAAAGATTTAGGGGCAAACAGTTTTGCATTAGGCATTATTCAGAATGGTTATAAGCTTCCATTATTGACCAACCCTCCAACTTCTTATAATAAGAATAATAGGTCGGCCTTGTTAGAACAGGAATTTGTTAGCGAAGCTATACAAGATTTGTTAGACAGAAACTTAATTGAAAAGTGCTTAGAAAAGCCTTATGTAGTTGATCTGTTTCTGTGCAGAATTCAGGAAAGTAAAGCTCATTTTTGATTTACGTTTAGTCAATAGGCACATTTGGAAGCAATCTGTAAATTATGAAGCTTTAAAGGTTGTTCTAGCTTATTTAAAAAAAAAAAAAAAAAAAAAAAAAAAAAGTTTTTTTTATGATTAAATTCGATTTGACAAGTGCATATCAATTTATGGAAATTTATAAACCCCATACTAAGTATTTAGGTTTCTCTTGGACTGATAAGTTAGGCAATACCTTTTTATTACAAGTTTCTGGTGTTACCATTTGACCTGTCTAGTGCTTGTTCAGTTTTCACCAAAGTCACGAGGCCTCTTATAGCGAAATGGAGAGGCGATGGGCTAGTTGAAGATCGAGGGAAAGTCTGTGGATTCATATCAATTTTGATGGAAGAGGTCTAGAGCTCAATGAGGCCAAGAAGGGGCATTGGAGCCGGGAATGTCCCAAGAAAGACGTCGAAAAGATAAGTGAAAATATAGCTGTTTTTATTTTGTATACTTTGCAGTTGTTATAAGGAAATTGGAACTTTGTGTTTATTTTATTTTGTTTTTAATTGCCTGTTGGTTGTTGTTATTCACAATACATTGAACAAAATTAGATTGGGTCCGTTAAGATAGTCATTGACGTCTAAAAGGGCGATCAAAAAATTCAATTTCAAAACCGTTGCTATGGTTGTTGGATTGGGTAACAATAGGTCAGCAAGGGACGAATCAGAATTTATTAAATGAAAATGGGTGACACTGGTATCAGAGAAACTAAGAAATAATTCCTTTGACAGTGGCCAAGAATGGAAATGGTAAGCAAAGGCTGTTTTTTTATTACAAACTTTTCAAGGATTTAATCAGTCTACAGTCTGCTTGTCGCATAGAAATCTATTAAAACGTTGCCAATATCTTTCTCATTGAAGAAAAAATGTAAAAAAAATTTTTATAATGGATTATCTTTAGATATTTTTGAAAGCGGCGGTACATCTTTACTAAAGTTCTTAAGTCTGTTATATATCGGAGTCATTCGTAAAATGGAAGTGGATGTATTAGTTTTGCCATACTGGAATTCAGCAGTATTTTGGCCATTAATTTGCCATAAAGGCAATTTCATTGTAAATGTGATTGACTGGATAGATTTGCCTACGATTAGAACTTATTATGTGAAGTGCAAAACTGGAAAGGGAATTTTCGGAAATGTTGATCTGAAGTTAGAATGTTAGCTATGTTTATTGATTTTAAAGGGAGACAACGTTAGATTGGAGTGCTAACTAATATTTTATTGGCTTTTCTCCCTTGACAAACATTTGAGTAAACGGGGTAGTTGTACATGTTGTAACTATACATGTACTGTTTGTTTTACAGTAGATTGAGAAGCTGTATATTATTTAGCTTGAGGTAGTTTTGCCAGTTATTGTATATGAAAGCGGCATCGCTAAAGAAGGCGGCATCGCCAAGAGTTGATATTGTTATACATGAGTATACCTGTCGATACTCAGGGCTATTTGATTAGTTTATATTTCATTGCTGTACATGAGTATACCTGTCGATACTCAGGGCTATTTGATGAGTTGATATTTCATTGCTGTACAAGAGTATACCTGTTGATACTCAAGAGTTATTTGATGAGTTGATATTTCATTGCTGTACATGAGTATACCTGTCGATACTCAGAGTTATTTGATGAGTTGATATTTCATGGCTGTACATGAGTATACCTGTCGATACTCAGAGTTATTTGATGAGTTGATATTTCATGGCTGTACATGAGTATACCTGTCGATACTCAGAGCTATTTGATGAGTTGATATTAGATTGTTATGCACGAGTATACATGTCGATACTCAAAGCGACTTCACTATATAGTATGGCGGTTTTGCCAGGACTGGATGTTATATATTGTTTTTTGTTGTATAAAATTATATAACTTTTGAGCGATAAGGCTATATATAGGCGGTATCGTTTTTGTATATGAATTGTAAAAGAGATATGGTCAGTTTTACATGTATTGCGATGCATTATATTTGGTTATCGTGTAGAGTGTAATTGTTTCATTGATGTATGTTCATGTCGTAATATCAGATAATTTTAATTGATTCTTGGTTTATGCATCTGTTTTTTCAGGCTCACAAAGTAGACATTGAAGCGTTACCAGAAGTCTTGGCGGGCAAGGTGGACCTTCTCCCGGATCTACTACAAAAGTCCAGAGCCGTCAGTACAAGTCGGAAATACGAAAGCAGTTTCATTCGTTGGAATAAATGGGCTTTGAACAGTGGGTTAGGGAGAGAGGATATTTTGCCTGCTATGGCATTTACTGTAGCTATTTACTTGTGTTCTTTAATTCAATGTGCTTCAAGTCCTGCTTCAGTTATTTCGGCTTTTTATGCTATCAAATGGTTTCATGAAATGTATGATTTAAAGTCACCAGCAGATTCTAAATTAGTGTGTAATGTTTTGGAAGCAGGAAAAAGAATTTTATCCAAACCAGTTGTTAAAAAGGAGCCTGTAACAGTAGGTATTTTGCCTAAAGTGTACAACAGGATTTATGAAGATTATAATCTGAAAAGTCAACGTATCATCTGTGCGTGTTTGTTAGCATTTGCAGGTTTCATGCGCAGTTCTGATCTCCTTAATATCAAGGTATCTGATATGTTTTTTGAAACTTATATGAGTATATTTGTAGAAACAAGTAAGACTGATAAATATAGAGATGGAGCATGGATTACATTAGCAAGAACTGGAACATGTTTGTCCTGTGGACAATTCGAAAAAACTGATAGATTGGGCTAAATTAAAGCCCAGTGATTTTCTATTCTGTAATTTGAGTAAAACCCAAAATGGTTATACAGTGAGACAGTGTAACAAGCAGATGTCCTACACAAACTTACGTAACGAGTTTTTAAGAGCACTAGCTCCACATGTCAGTGATATTAAGAAATATTGTTTACATTCCTTAAGATCTGGTGGAGCTTCATGTGCTGCTAATAGAGGTGTAAAAGACACTGTTCAAACGTCATGGACGTTGGCTGTAATTCAGCCAAAGATGGATATGTGAAAGACACTTTACAAGAAAGATTATCTGTTTCATTAACATTGGGTCTTTAATTGTATGTCATTTGGACTAATAAGTTTAATATATAAGCTGAACAGATTAGTTATTAGGTATATAATAATATTAATTGTAAGATTACTGTGTGGGAATGTCCCGTTCTTCATCGTTCATTCGGTATACCCAAGTGCTACATCTAACGATTTCCAAAATAAAATGTTGAAATGGTATTCAGAGTTTGTATTGTTTGTTTGTTGAAGGTTTCGTAATGGTAATCAGGGAAATATAATTTTCTGTGTTTGAGGAACGAATTAAAAGAAAATTATTTTCTCTTGTTTGTAATGAAGTAACCGCCAGGTGGCGTTTTAAGTTTTTTTCGTGTTGTTAAGCAGTAAAGTTGTCATTCAGCTTTGGGTAACCGAAGAGTAGACATCGATAATTTTTATATGAAAATATTTAGTATCTGTTCAGCTTATTATGAATGTAAAATTTCAAAATTATAAGCATTATGTGTAATCATGTTATGTTTTGAGTTTAAGAGTATATGCTGTACTATCAGTGATAGAGAGATGAAATGTCTTCATTCGGTATACCCAAGTGCTACATCTAACGATTTCCAAAATAAAATGTTGAAATGGTATTCAGAGTTTGTATTGTTTGTTTGTTGAAGGTTTTGTAATGGTAATCAGGGAAAAATCATTTTCTGAACACGTCTCTTTTACGATATCGCCGCGTCGGAGGTAAAGCGTTACTAAGTGTATGAATATATGTTCAGCAAACACTTGTAAATCCGTCTTTTTATTTTCCTTTTATTCGGTTATAGACGTAAATATGTGGTAATAATGGAAATATATATAATCAAGATTGAATCAATAATGGAATATTCAGAACATTAATGACTTACGTCAATTTTGAAAATCACTTAGACTATGGTACCATGTTTATGCCTGGAAAGCTGAAGTGCATTTATTATCGATTTTCTTAATAATATTAAATCAATTCATATTATTTTG
>NC_090733.1:31786930-31788314 GCF_036898095.1 Palaemon carinicauda
ACTACTTGGCCAAGTTTGAAGTGATTCCGTGTAGAAATGTGGCCTCTACGTTGTCCACAGACAGACAGACAAACAGAGAAACAAACAAACAAACCGAACCGAAAACATAACCTCCTGGCGGAGGTAATAAAATAAACTTTTGATAAGAAAGAAACACACCTAGTATGGAAAAATATCCAAGACTGACACATGGAAGGACGAGGAGGTTTAGACGTTAGAGCGTGTAAGTAATGGTTTGAAGATTAAGTGGTTAAGTTGTTAGGCAATATGTAAAGGAACAGAGGTTGTTGAGTGATTGAGGGTAGGGGATAGCTGTTTAATGAAAAGTGATTCTAGGGTAGGTAGAGAATAGCTATTGGGTGATTAAGCTAGTATTTTGAAATTAGAATAGTTAATTAAGTGCTTGCATTGTTGAGCGTGATTACGTATGGAAGAAAATTCTTTTTTATAAATTACAACCTGTACGGTGACTGACTCCTCTATGAGAGTCAATGCAGATCCTCTAGAGACGGTTGGAACAACCAACATAGGTTCCTAAATTACATTTAGGACAATTGTATAAGTAAACAATTGAGGACCGCATCAAATCTGGTAGAATGTCTTTGAATGTGAACATGCTGCCTATGGATAGTGGATTTTTTAATACAAACTTAAAATCAACATAAGGATACAAATTAGAAAGAGCTTTATCAAGTTTACATTTAACATTTTTATAGTTATATATAAATGGTAGAGACATATACATTTGCTTCTTTGGTACGTTTAGTACGGTGGCTTATTGATCAGTGCCCTGTGTCCTTTAAACCTCTATTTTATAGACGTTATGTTGATGATACATTTGTTCTTTTTAAAGATAGACATCATGCCACTTTGTTTTTAGAGTACATAAACTCATTTCATTCAAATATTAAGTTCACGTTGGACTCCGAACATAATGATCAACTTTCCATTTTAGATATTAAGATTTCACGTTGTAATGGTGCATTTAGTACTGGCATTTTTAGAAAACAAACTTTTACTGGACTTGGGTTAAACTTTTTTAGTCACTGTCCGATTTCATTTAAAGTAAACTCATGTAAAACATTAATTTTTAGAGCTTTTAATCTTTCTTCAGATTGGGGTAGATTCCACGAGGAAATTTAATTTTTAAAATCATGTTTTATTAGGAACTGTTATCCATGTGACGTGTTTGATAAATTTACAAAACAGTTTTTAGATAACTTTTTTTATTCCGAAAGCCACCGTACTAAACGTACCAAAGAAGCAAATGTATGTGTCTCTACCATTTATATATAACTATAAAAATGTTAAATGTAAACTTGATAAAGCTCTTTCTAATTTGTATCCTTATGTTGATTTTAAGTTTGTATTAAAAAATCCACTA
>NC_090733.1:31796314-31808814 GCF_036898095.1 Palaemon carinicauda
ATTATAGCAGCCTAGAAGGAAGAAGAGAAATACAGTATTCTAAAACAGGCGTCGTTATCAGATATTTCTTCGTGCTATCGCCAATTTTTGCTATAGGGTATTGAAGGAGGTGAAGGCCTTGTTGTACAGTACATGTGCGTACATAGCACTGTAAGGCCGGATGGGTTGTCCACTGACAACCAGTCTATCTTCAATGTGTTTTTGGTAATATTTTTGGCTGTAGGCAGGACGAAAGTATCACTAATCCAGCTGGTTTTCCTGCTGCTGACGGTTTAGAGTTTAGAGTGTTTTTTTTTTTTTTTTTTTTTTTTTAAAATTAAGCCATTTTTAAATGAAAATGCGTGACTGTTTCTTATTGCGATACCTATGGCAATGCCCCCTCCAATTCCTAAATATATTTCGTATGAACCAAATGAATGAGATTGACGAATTAAAAATCAAATTCAAAATGGAGCATTGTATTTTGTAGCGTCTGGCAATTGAATTCACATTTCAAACATTTCATTGTGGTACAATAATGTTTGTACCAAGTTTAGAATATTATGAGCTACGTATTATTTAGGCCTCTCTTCTCTTTTTTTCCCTGTTTTATATTCTTATATAGAAATTCTTTGACGCTATGGCCTTACTCTGCCGTTCTATCAAGCTTTGATGCTCTCTCTCTCTCTCTCTCTCTCTCTCTCTCTCTCTCTCTCTCTCTCTCTCTCTCTCTCTCTCTCTCTCTCTCTCTCTATTCTTAACAACCATACACTTGGACTAAGTCGCCATTCTTCATGAAAACTTATCTGATATGGACCTTATCATATTCACCATGTCATATTTAAAGTGGCATCTTGTCCTCTTGTCCGGTTTGGCTCAAAGATTAGTTAACTCATAATCAAAGTGACTATTACTAACTTTAGTTCTGTTTCACTTTATCTAGCAATGAGGTTTTCACTCTTATCCTAACTGAAATATCTACAGAAAATTGATATTTTAGTCTTATCTTGTCCTTCGACTTCTGATAACAAAATTACCTATAATTCTTGACAGAATACACAATTTAGTGTCCTCGGTTGCCTGAAAGAGAAGAGAGGTCTAAGTCACTGCCCCTTCACGCAAAACAAGACGAGAAAAGTAAGGTCACCCATATCATTCATTTATTTTTTTTTTTATTTATAAAACTAGTGAAACTATAAATCTGATGAAGGTTTTGAATATCATAGATGTAGTATGGAAGTCCGTATAGAAAGGGTTGTCTATTTTTTCGTAAAGGTATAGATTTAAGGTCACTGTAGTGTTCTATAAATTCCATAGAAATGACACTTAAATGCTGTCATAATTTCACAGTTAAACCACGATACCCCTCCCTATACCTTATATCCCCTCCTCGGGATCTGACAATAGGCTGTTCCCTTTACCTCTCAGCAATTTTCACCAATAGCGAGTATTACTTATTCCATATTTTAATAGATTCTGGTATTCAAAGGAAAGTGATAATAACATTTTATTTCTTTCTCCTTTGTTTAATTTTTCCCAATATGTTAAAATATGTGAAAAGTTACGAAATTATGCAGCGTACATCAAAACTCCTGTCGTTGACCTGGGCGAGTGTTTTTGAATTTAAACTTACCTCGCAATACTTTATAATCTCTTTATTAATTCATATTATTTATTAAAAAAACCTATTTAGATATATAAGTTAGAAATTGGGGTTAGTATTAAAGTTTCAATACACATTACATGGTAACTATTTGAAAACAATGATGATATTCGAACAAGATACTCACAACCAATCAGCTAGTAGGAAACTTTTCCGAGCTAAAAGGGCACCCCTAGGTGTGAGTGGAAATGGGCCTATGTGATAAATACTGAGTGTACAGTAGGAGAATGACACTCCAAAGTCAAACCATTGTTCTCTATTGTTGGGTAGTGCCATAGCCTGTTTGGCATGGTCTTCCAATTTCTTGGGTTATCTTGCTTGTGGGTACATTCGGCCACGGTATTCTATATTATTTCTCTTTCTCTTTTTTCAAATTTGTAGATTTTATATAAGATAGAGCTAGATATATTAAGTTACTGCCCTTAAAATATTTTCAATTACTCGTTGTTGTTCTTTACTTCTCTGGTCATTTATTTATTTGTGTCCTTTCCTCCCTAAGCTATTTTCCCTGCTGGAGTCCTTGGGCTTATAGAATTCTGCTTTTCTAACTAGGGGTGTAGCTTAGCTACTACTACTAATACTACTACTACTACTACTACTACTACTACTACTAATAATAATAATAATAATAATAATAATAATAATAATAATAATAATAATAATAATGATAATAATAATAATAATAATAGTAATAATAATCATAATAATAATAACAACAAACAATAATAATAATAATAATAATAATAATAATAATAATAATAATAATAATAATAATAATAATAGTCAAACAAAAAAAAAAAAAAAAAAAAAAAAAAAACATGAGAAATACAAATAAGATAGAACTTCATTCCCAAGTGTAACCTCAATCAAGCGTAACCTATCCCAACACAGTGGAAGGCAATTTCTAAATGTCTTTTCCCTAAAGAGGCTGCTTACCATAGCTAAAGGCTCTCTTTTACCCCTACCAAATGCAGTAGTCTTGAGCAGAGAACAATAGTTTGGTCATCTCAGTGGTGTCAGGTGTATGGGGACGGAGTATGTAAAGGAAAAATGAGCTGTAACCAAAGAGATGGATCCAATGTAGTATTGTCTGGCCAGTAAACGACTCCAATAACTATCTACCGGTAATATCTCAACGGGTGGCTGGTGCCCGGCCATCCTACTAACTAAAATAATAATAAAAATGTGTAAACACGAACACACACACACACACACACACACACACACACACACATATATATATATATATATATATATATATATATATATATATATATATATATATATATATATATATATATATATATATATATATATATATATGATCTTGACCTTCCAAAATTTAATCATTTTCAGCTTTTTACATAGCAGTTAATCCCTGCAAGTTTCATAACTCTTCGATTAAAATTGTGGCCTAGAAGCTGTTCACTAACAAACACAAACATGGGATAAAACATAACCTCCTTCCAACTTCTTTGTGGAGGTAAGAATTCTAACAAAAAAAAAAAAAAAGATAACAAGATTAAAAAAGGATAATTATCATAAAATAAGTAAAAAATATCTTTTGAGAACTGAACAATAAGATGAGGTTGAACCTCTCATAATAGAAGGCAAGAACATTAGAATATTTGTAATAAACAATTTGAGTAATAGTTGAGCTTCATATATCCACAGAAATAATCATTAATAATTTAATTAAAGATTATATTAGCACCTTAACGGTTTTAATATTTCTGTGAATTTTTATCGTGAATGAAATATAATATATGAAAAGATAAAAATGAAAATAAAATGTAAACTATAAAATATGAAGTATAAGATAAGAACCAATTTAAAATTAGATAATGGAGATTTTGTAATATACTTCAATATTTGATGTCAATGTTTTTTTTATATTATATTTAATAGTTCATCACTTCTTATATCGTTTAATTCTTTCCTTATTTCCTTTCCTCACGGGGCTATTTTACCCTGTAGGAGCACTTGGGCTTATAGCATCTTGCTTTTCCAACTAGGGTTGTAGCTCAGATAATAATAATAATAATAATAATAATAATAATAATAATAATAATATGGATGTGTGTGCGTGTGTGTGTGATGGTATTTCCATATATTTTGATATGTTCCAAGACGATTATCTTGTTTATATGCAGGTACTTTCAAGAGTAGTATTTTTATAAGTGAATCTCAATATGCACATTTACCATTCTTGTGGAATTTTAATAAAGATTATTGTAGAATCAAGTAGCTGTTAGTTCTGAATAATTCAGGGGCAGCTCAGCAGGTGAAGTGATCACAAGGAAAATTGACCTGAAGTGCCGGGCAATAAAAATCATTCCATAAATTGAAATGAATATTTTTTTAGTATTATTCAATTAAACCAACCGATCATAAATGATGAAATATTAATTATGAATTAAATTATATGCTCCTGTGTATCTAATGCTAATATGATGATAATTGTCACAAGTGTAGTAGAAGTAAATATTCGTGTTAGCAGAGAAGTATCTCATTTAATCTATTAACGAGAGATGTTAGAGCTGTTAAAAACGTCCCCATTTTTTTTCCATTCACAAAACTACACGTGACAATATTCAATCATAAAACCCACAGGAAACAGGAAATTGAATTACCAGGTACCAAGCGCTCGTGTATTGCGTACACTACCCATGGGTACAGAGTGAATTAAACTGTAAAATTTTACAAAAAGAAACTTAACAAGCAAAGCATCATTAGTGTGTGCAGTTATTAGTCTAAAAAATTAGTAAATAACTGTCGTTACATAATAAAATGATAGTAACGTAACAGTCAGTTAACTATATGTTTATATTGTAGCCTAATTCCTTAATAATTCATGAATAACATATATGTCTAGTTAAAAAAAAAAAAAAAAAAAAAAAAAAAAAAAAAAAAAAAAAAAAAAAAAAAAAAAAAAAAAAAAGCTAAAATTCAAAATCAGATTAGCAAATATATCTTATTCTCATAAGAATAAGGAACCTTTCAAGAATGAGAATGAATAGGTATTTCCATAAAATTAGAAATTTCCTCACATTAATGACTTATCAAAAATATTGAAGGTAAATGTGGTTTTTAAAAGTTCAGGAACACTAACGAATATCTTAATAAATAATTCCCTTAAGCAGAATAATGGTTCTATTTGCATGATTCCATGCGCTGGGTGTGGCAAGAAATATTTGAATCATACTGGAAAACTACTTGATAACCAAATCAAACAACAACGTTGCGCATTTAGAACTGGACAAATGTCACGTGCCTAGTTTGTTCACTTGAAAGATTTTAACAGTTGTATTGACTGAGAAAACGCCTCAGAGATTGTATTTTGTAAATACATTGTCAAACGGAATATTATGGTAACTGTTTTTATCAAATATTTTGATAATAATTTTTTTTGATATTAGATCTTGGAAGTGAATCCAATCAAATCTTGATCTGCTAAGAAAACAACCCCATCTCGAAATGTATGTCATTACGATAACATTCCCTCCAAGGACAAACCTCACGACTTCGTACAGTACATTCGTCTTATCTAACATTGATATCAGGTTTCAGTGATATTCGCTTATCGAAAGTACGCAACGAATGCGTTTAAACTCAATAGAAATATACTCCGTAGTCAGTGCATTAATATTAGGTTGAACCAAATAGCATCAGTGGTAGAATGTTTAAGAAATTTTGGAGTAGGAGAATCTTATGGGTGCAAATGCTATGGTAACATTTCATATAACAATAGACGCCTATAAACGTATTAGCCTAAAACATTATATCAAGGGAGTTTAGTTCAATCAAATAACTTTCATAGCAGATATCCGAGCAAATTCTGAGGTAGGAGAGCCTTCTTCATATAAATATATGGTAACACAAGAGAAAAAATAATTTATTAGGTCTTTCTGTATCATCCCAACTGCTTCCTGATCTTTAGTTTAAATTTTCACTTCCTAAAAATGGTCAAAGTTTGGTTCTACATGTTTATCAGAATTCATAATTAGTTATGTACAATTTCTATGAAATTATTTTCCTTAGATTTCTATATATTCAGTTAAAAAACACGTATGGATTTTTTTTTCTCCTACTGAACTTAATACGGTTATTATTAAGGACAATTTCCGAATGTCGATTTCGCTAATAATAGTCAGATTCCATAATGAAATTATGATTCTTGGGGGAGATGTTTGAAATAATCAATATAATCAATCTTTCAGCATAAGCTAATAGTTTAATGAATGTCCATTTCAGCATTTCTATCATGAAAGAAAAGGACGACTTAAAAGAAACAACAAATGTAATAACATGATGAAATAGTTTTCTTATAAATGTGAATCATAAGATATAAGTAGCACTATAAGTAAATACTTTTATTGCATATGAATAATTCCGTATGTAATTTGCCAATCCCACGTGATACTTTTAAGTTCAAATGTCAAAACTCTTTAATCTTGAACTTTTAACTCAAAAGAAATACAATATGTATCATAAAAATCATTCTTTGAAAACGCTCATAAACAACCAATTGTCTCAAATATTCGATAAAGCAATTCCCTAATCTATAAGTTCTTATACATTATACAGTATTAAACTTTTAATTCAAATAGTCATCCCTTAATACATCGCTTCTTTCAGTGTCCAACAAAGCATGGCTGAAGGAACACCACTCGCAGATCGAGGAGCGTCACGTGCTAGCAACTCTGAAAGCAGACAAAGGCAACGAAGCGAAACTCGTGTCGTGGTCGGTCGTAGACTTCACGGAAAAGGGTGATAACTACGCGACTGTCGTCACTAGTGTCGAAGTATCCTACACGTTGAGAGGCAAAGAGGGTAATGTCACCTACGTTGTAAAAGTCTGTCCACTGCGAGCCTTGGAGAGCATGAAGGCCCTTCATGAAGTATTTTTCGGGAAGGAGACACTTTTTTATAAGGAAATTGGCCCCCTTATGAACGAAATCTTGGTCGAGCATGACCTCAAGCCACTTCCCATCCCAAAGTTCTATTATAACTCGGATGAGAAAGGCCGAGAGCTGGTTTTCCTGGAAGATCTTCGACCAAAGGGATTCAAGATGTTCGACCGGACGGTCGGCATGGATGCCAGACACAGCGTGATGCTTCTGGAGGCATTGGCCACATTTCACGGTGCATCCTTGCTCCTGAATGAGAAAATCTCTTTCAAGAAATTGAGTGAACGCTACCCTTACCTATCAATGGACTGGCACAACTTTTCAGAAGACGCCGAACAGATGCTGCTTGAAATGTTTGAGCCTTGCATGCAGACCACGGCTGATTTACTGCACAGTCTCGGGGGATACAACGAAGCAGAAAAATGGGTCCTGGAAAGCAAGGGCGTCATTTGCCAAAAACTAGCTCAGCATCTGGGCCCTGATGGTCCCTTTTCTGTGATTTGTCATGGGGACTGCTGGAATAATAACGTTCTTTTCAGGTAAATATAAGATATATTTGTTGAATTTTTCGTAGGTGAGGGTAATGTCATCAGTGAACCTTACGATGGTTGCTATAGGCATTAAAAAAGGGTATTTGCAGCATCCCTTCAACCCATAGCTATATCCACCTTTAAGCGTTCTACTCAACATTGGTTCACCTTCCTTTTGTCCATCTTGATTTTCTAATCAATATTCCCTAAACATCAATCTATTTGTAGAACTGGTATTATAGTATCAACAGATATCACTTCTAGCTAATAATGCCCAGTTTCTCACCAGCGAGAAGAAATTGGTCATCATACATCCCAGACATTTAAAACCACCAGAAAGATAAATGGTGAATAGATTTGCACCTAACTAACGAAACACTTACGCATCTAAATTTGAAACATTCAAATACCATCAAAGTCCAATCATTGATATGATATGTCATTTCCACTGGATTCAGATGAAGAGATAGAGTTCTGTGGGTAATTTTCATTACCTCATGACTTGTCAACTTTTCATAAACATATTAACCCATGCTTTTTTCAATGTCAGCATTTTCTTGAGGTTTATTATAACACATACTTCCTTTTGTTACAAATCTTAGTATAAAAATCATAGGATAAGCATCTTGGATACACGTTTGCATTCCATGCAATCACGTTATTCAAGGTTTCAGTTCCTCTTCACTAAAAAATACTCTTTATCATTTCCATTTTTGTTTTATTTTCTGGACAGGTACGACGAAGATGGGAACCCAGTCGAAGTAATGCTGATTGACTTACAGCTGTCCAGAGTGGCATCACTAGCAACCGACCTGAACTATTTCATGATGACCAGCTTGATAGGTGAAGTCCGAAAAACGAATGAGCAATTGTTCCTGAAGGCTTACAGCCAGAAGCTAAACTCCATGATGTCCTCTGCCGGGAAGAGATTACCCTTCACCTTCGACGACATCGTTCGGGAGTTCCGAAGGAAACACGAGTATGGGCTAATTTTTGCCGTCCTGATCGGCTATATCACCGTGGCACCCAAAGAGGAGATTCCAGATTTCCACGAAATTAAAGAGGAAGATATTCCGAAGATGGTGGAAGAGTTCAAAGACAAAACTTTGGAGTTGATCAGGAAAAATCCCCTCTTGAAGTCTCAATTTTTAGCTACTTTTGAGTATATGTTGGAATATGGAGTGTTTTAGTCTACTATGCATATCAGACCCTATGACATACTGTTTTTCGCAAATATCTTTGAAACGAAAACTCGGATCAGCATGGTGCTTTGGCAAAGATTGTTTCACATACTCCGCTAATTTTTGACACTACTGTGCATTGTCAAATGCTGCTCATTATGGCGTTTACTCTTGACTGTGAAGTCAAAAACCTGCCTGAGCCATTTACACATTCGAACAGGTGAGGCGTGACGTAGTAGTGACGTCCATTCATCCACTAACTCCGCCCCTGCCTTCCCCTACTACCACCCTCCCTCCCTTTCCCCCCCCCCTCGTACCCTACTCCTACTCCCTATTTCCGCCCTCTTTCACATCCATACCTCCCTTTCATCTCCCTCAATCCCCCTCTCTCTCTCTCTCTCTCTCTCTCTCTCTCTCTCTCTCTCTCTCTCTCTCTCTCTCTCTCTCTCTCTCTCTGCACACGAAGAAATGAAGCTATGACCACATATGACTTATTTATAATGGCAGATAACTCGAATGTACATATGTTAAGTATGGTAGGGTGTTTTATGTATGACCCTGATTCCTGTTCCAGCGCAACTTGTTGTTGCTTAATTATTGTATGAGGTTTGTTCGACAATTATACAACAATTGCAAGTTATACGAGTATGCGACCCTAATACCATAGGTTACGTTGAACGTATGATGGGATGAAGAATGTAGATGACGCTTGGTCATTTATAAGAAATTGTGTAAGAGATGGAAAGGAAAAGGGTGGAACTGAAGTGGAAATCCGAAGCAGAGTAAAAACTTAAAAGAAAATTGAAGTGAGAAATATATGAATAATTTATTCTAATGTTAGGAAAAGGCTGCCATATGTTAAGAAGTCATTGCAGACATAAATAGACAGCGAGTATATGATGGCTGGATTAATACTATATGTAACTGACCACATATTTTACTTTTAATATTCATCACTCTCGACAAACAGTTCATCTTCCTCATCACTGTTACCTTCTGCACTTACCAAATACGGTATAACCGCCAAAGAAACAAGAACATCGATTACGATTGTTTGCATAAACGATCAAACTTTACTCGGCATATAATTTTTATTAATCTGTCATTAATTCGTCATACTTGTGTCTGGCTTCATATACCATGTAGCCCGAAGAGAGAGAGAGAGAGAGAGAGAGAGAGAGAGAGAGAGAGAGAGAGGGGGGGGGGATGAGGAAGGGGTGAGGGAGGTATGGAGGAGAAATAGGTAAGGGGATAAGGAGGGGAGGAAAGGGAGTAGGGGAAGCCAGGAGTGGAGGTAGTGGGTGGATAGACGTCACAAATACGTCATGCCTCACCTGTTCGAATGTATAGTAGCTCACGCAGGTTTTTGACTCACAGTCAGGAGTAAACGCCATAATTAGCCGCATTTGACAGTGTACAGTAGTGTTAAAAATTAGCGGAGTGGGTGAAACACTCTGTGCTAAAGCATCATGTTGATCCGAGTCTTCGTTTCAAAGAAATTTGCGAAAAACAGTATGTCATAGGGTCTGATATGCATAGTAGTTTGGTGGTCCGTTGAGCATGTAGCATCGTAGATCCGCACGTAACTGTGATATTTTGTTTTACAATCAATATCTAGAGATATTCTGTGTCATCCCGACTTCATATTTGATGCATCATTTCTTCACCTCGCTGTTGTAGTTAGAATCATATATATTACATAATTTTTTACTTTCAATTTTGATAAATTTCTTATTATATCTCTTGGTTTTCCTAGATTTTCTTAGCATTTACAGATTAGACTTGTACCATCTATGTACATAAAGGTAAATATTATGCAATTCAAAAGTTACTAAAGCCATCATTATTATCATCATGAAACACGTAGAATTGATGCTTAGTTTCGTCGTTCACTTCTTCAAAAGGACTCTTAAAGAAATCAAAGACGAAATTATAGACCAGATTCCCTTAATATTCTAATTTTCCATGTTTTTGCATATATATATATATATATATATATATATATATATATATATATATATATATATATATATATATATATATATATATATATATATATATACATACATATATATATATATATATATATATATATATATATATATATATATATATATATATATATATATATATATATATATATATATATATATACATATATATATATATATATATATATATATATATATATATATATATATATATATATATATATATATATATATATATGCGCGTGTGTATAGTAGTATGTAAGCTCCAAGTAATTCACATTAAAATGAGTCATTCTTTCAATATAATCAAAAGTTTCGTTTACGATTCAGGATGTTATTAACAGGATTAATAGAGATTAATCCTGGTTATTAATAGCAGTAGTAGCAGTAGCGGCAACAAGTGTATCAGTAGTAATAGGACGGCACACATACATTGAAAGTTGTTTAGTTATTATATTTGTCATTCCTTTTTTAGAGTGTAAGACAGGGAGTTTGTTGCCATATGGTTAACGTTCAATCACAGCGGCTTTACATCACATTAGGTATTCTGATAATTATAATTACTATCATAATAATAATGAACCATATATCTTTGCAATGACCTGTTAAGTACAATATATATATATATATATATATATATATATATATATATATATATATATATATATATATATATATATATATATATTATATACATATATATATATATATATATATATATATATGTTATTATTATTATTATTATTATTACTATCCAAGCTACAACCCTAGTTGGAAAAGCAAGATGCTATAAGCCCAGGGGCTCCAACAGGGAAAAATAGCCCAGTGAGGAAAGGAAATAAGGAAATAAATAAATGAAGAGAACAAATTAACAATAAATCATTCTAATATAAGAAACAACAGACATGTCATATAATAAACTATCAACAACATCAAAAACAAATATGTCATAAATAAACTATAAAAAGACTATGTCTGCCTGGTCAACAAAAAAGCATTTGCTCCAACTTTGAACTTTTGAAGTTCTACTGATTCAACCACCCGATTAGGAAGATCATTCCACAACTTAGTCACAGATGGAATAAAACTTCTAGAGTACTGCGTAGTATTGAGCCTCGTGATGGAGAAGGCCTGGCTATTAGAATTAACTGCCTGCCTAGTATTACGAACAGGATAGAATTGTCCAGGGAGATCTGAATGTAAAGGATGGTTAGAGTTGTGAAAATATATATATATATATATATATATATATATATATATATATATATATATATATATATATATATATATATATATATATATATATATACAGTATATATATATATATATATATATATATATATATATATATATATATATATATATATATATATATATATATATATATATATATATATTGGGGGTTAGATTTAAGAATATATGAAATCTTAATATTTGAAAGTCCTGACTTTAATGACAAATACGTGTAGTCATACTAGTTTATATTAATGGCCTGGTTCTATTATTATATACTTATAAATGTTTTTAGAACTATTCTTTATGTACGCAAATATACATTAAAATCTAAGAAAAAAAAAACAAAAATTAAAGTTAAGCTCAATAATGAAAAAGGTTTTTACTACCATGATAATTCCTATTACATAAGAATAAACTAACCATAAAACTTCCTTAGAATAATAATCTCCTAACTTAATAAAAACTGCAGATAAAATTACACATTTCCATGAAATATCATTAGCTATTATTGTCGAAAAAACAACCACATTTCCATAATTAATCCGGTCCAAATCCATAGGTCTAGAGAATAGTAAAGGATAAATAAAGGTTAAATACCAGGACAATGGAGTTTACATTATTATTATCAATAATATCGTTTTCATTATTATTGTTGTCATTATTATTACTTGCTCTCTCTGTATATGTATAATTACTTGGGGAAAGCAGGATACTATAAGCCCATGGGCTCCAACAGGGAACTTAGCCCTTTGAGGAAAGTAAATTAGCAAAATAAATAAACTACAAGAAAATCAATTAACAATGAAAAAATAATTTTCAGAACATAAGCAACATTAAGATAAATCTTTCATATATACACACACTATCAATTAAAAAAAAAAAAAAAAAAAAAAAGAGGAAGGGAACAAGTTAGAATAGTGCGTCGGGGTGTACCCTCAAGTCACAGTACGAAGAGGATGCTTTGTTCGTTGTTTGAAAATTAGATTTACCACATTCTTCTTGCATGATTA
>NC_090733.1:31813814-31816314 GCF_036898095.1 Palaemon carinicauda
GCTTCGGGGCTTGAAGTTTCTATGTTATTGACTCACAAAAGGGCATCATTGTCCTTTTGAAGAGCAAAGTGCATCTTGCAAGATCTCCAATGGTTTTGGACAGAGTAGCAAAACTTGTTATGGGACCTCTTCTTTTTTGGGGGGTGGGGGATAAAATACCCAACAGATGTAATGAAAAGAAAGGAACTGAAGGTCATAAGAACGTAGAATATGTATGGTACAGTCTTCAAACGGTAGCAAAAAGCTGGACTGATAATATCAGTCAGCCAGAACGGCTGGGAGGTGATGTGTAAATCTCAACTGTATTGAAAATTTCAGCCAGCCAATATTATTGAGAGAACAGCGCTGGTAGGTTCTTCCTCCTGGGAGTTGAGCTGAAACTAGGATGATAATACCCAGAAAGGTTCAACAATAGGCTTATTATATTGCTCCCAGATAATATTCCGATTCATGGATTAAACGTGATGAATGGGAACGGCAGGCCTTTAAACACTCTAGAGAAACACGTTTGACAACATAGAGGAAACGCCTGAATTATCATCAATGATCCAACTGTAGCAGCGTAACAAACAAAATGTTTAAGTGCTTGTTTAGAATATAAACAAAACCAAATGAGATCTTCATTGTGTACCATTTTAACCTATGAAAATCATGATATGACTGCATCTATTTTCCTATTTTTATGATATATAGATATCAATTGTGCTTTGCTTTCAGATTTACCATTTGAGTGACGGACGCTAATAAATAACGTGAATTACTTGAAGTTTTTAATGATATCTAACATAACAATTTGTCCGTAACCGCTATTATTCGTTTAAGCTATCCTTAAAAGTTTTAATGAAATATGCAAAATTATTCATTTCAATTATTTATGGAATAATTTATAAGATGCTCATCTAAGTTTACTTATGATCATGTCAATTTTAATCTATTGCTTCAGACACCGGTTACAAGATTAACCACTTGATAATTGTAACAGTGACATTCAAGACAAGTACTAAGATTTAAAAGAATTATGTACTGAGTCTGACATTTTCATCAATAATAAAAAGATGAAATTTCTTATTCCCATTGAATTTACAATTTCAGTTGGGCAAGTATACAACACTCCAGCTAAATTGTCACAAAAGAACAAAAAATTCACTGTTGATTGTATTTTGAAGTAGGCAAGAACTGAAGGTCCTGACTTGTTTATAAGGAAGCAAGTTATATGACTTACTTCTCATGTCCCAATAAGGACAACTTTTCAAAAAGTAATTAATAAACCCGGTAGAGGATAACAAATGTCAAATGATTATTGTCATTTCAAAGAAAAATATAATATTCACAAAATCCACCAAAGGGACAAACCTCCTGAAAGTTGAAATCTCTATTTTGTATACCATATTTCCAGACACCTTGATTACAATAATCTTATCTACATTCTTGGTGACCCGATCTCCTAGGATGAAAATAACAAAGGGGAAAAATGAGACTTGAGGCTATGCATATAAATTCCTCTATTCCCGGCCACGGGGAAAGGCTTTGCTAAATTCTTAAGGATGGGAAGTGTCGCACACTGGTTTTGAAAACTAACAAAATTCCATTTTCCCCAAACCCTAATTTTTAGGAGGTTCATTTACGGGTTAATGACCCTGGATGTGAGAAAGACACAAATGTCCTAATATATATATATATATATATATATATATATATATATATATATATATATATATATATATATATACATACATATATATATATATATATATATATATATATATATATATATATATATATATATATATAATATTTTAATAATTGCTAAGCTACAACCCTAGTTGGAAAAGCAAGATGCTATAAGCCCATGGGCCCCAAAGGGGAAATAGCCCAGTAAGGAAAAAAAACAAGGAAAAAGTGAATATTTTAAAAACAGTAACAGCATTAAAATAAATATTTACTATATAAACTATAAATACTTTAACAAAACAAGAGGAAGAGAATTGGATAGAATAGTGTGCCCGTGTGTACTCTCAAGCAAGATAACTCTAACCAAAGACAGTGGGAAACCATGGTACAGAGGCTATGGCACCACCCAAGAGTAGAGAACATTAGTTGGATTTTGGAGTGCCCTTCTCCTAGAAGAGCTGCTTACCATCGCTGAAGAGTCTCTTCTGCCCTTACCAAGAGGAAAGTAGAGACTGAACAATTGCAGTGCAGTAGTTAACCCCTTGGGTAAAGGAGAATTGCTTGGTAATCTCAGTGTTTTCAGGTGTATGAGGATAGAGTAGAATCTGAAAAGAATAGGCCAGACTATTCAGTGTATGAGTAGGCAAAGGGAAAGAACCGTAACCAGAGAGAGGGATCCAATATAGTATGTTTTGGCCAATTAAAGGACCTCATAACTCTCTAGTGGTAGTGTCTCAACGGGTGGCTGGTGCCCTGGCCAACATATATATATATATATATATATATATATATATATATATATATATATATATATATATATATATATATA
>NC_090733.1:31826314-31828814 GCF_036898095.1 Palaemon carinicauda
TTGGAATACCATTCCAACTGCAAGTATCCAGGTTCTTATTGACTGAATGATCCGACGGTGTCAAGCTGTTATTCCCGCAATGGTAGGATATATACTTTATTAGCGTTAATTTTGTTGTTGAAGAAACTAAAGGATAATTGCCTGTTGAAAGTGTAGCTTTGTTAATCTCCTCTATAGTGAAGAGTAGTTTTTTTTCCAATGGAATTGTCAACAATCAATAGTAAAAAAAAAAAAAAAAAACTAACTTTCAAGGACATCCTGATTGAGTATATCAAAGCATGTGATTCCAATGAAATTGTGAGTAGTGTGTATACACACACACACTCACACACACACACACACACACACACACACACACATATATATATATATATATATATATATATATATATATATATATATATATATATATATATATATATATATATATATATATATATATATATATATATATATATATATATATATATATAAATGCATTTATATAAATGTATAAATATATACATGACGTATCCCTTCTCGTGTGCTAAGGTACCGAGTGAAGGACAAACCGTGATTCAATGATGGTTGTCGACTAGCTTATTTGGAGAAGCAGGAGGCCTATCATCTTTGGAAGGGTAACAGATCAGATTTGACCAAGAATAACTAAAATCAGCTTCGAGCTTTTGCTCAGACAGTTTATGCCTCAACTGAAAAGGGATACAATTTAACCATAAAAAACACTTGCTAGTACAACTCAGGAACATAAATGGTGGTCTACCCTTAAATCTGTACTCTTTGGTGTAGATGCAACAGTTCATCCTTCACTTAAACCAGATGGCTCAGTCACTCACTGTCCAAGGGAAAAGGCAACCCTTTTGGCTGATGTTTTTGACAGTAAACAAATGATTGAAAAACTTGAACTTCCTCATTCATGTTGTCCTGAGGATAAACTAACTAGTTTAGCTTTTCGATCTCGTGAAATTAAAGCTCTGTTGATTAACCTTGATGCTTATTTTTCCATTGTTTTTTTATAAACACAGCAGCTTTCTTAGCTCAAAGGTTATCTGTTATTTTGTGCAAGTTAGCAACAAGAGGAGCTTTTAGCACTTGCTGGAGGATTGGTGATGTTAATGCCCTATGTAAATGCGTTTGTGATAGCTCAAGTCCAACTGATTACCGCCTAATTTCCATTATTCCAATATTAGTTTTTGAGCGTCTTCTGGCAAAATGTCTTAGTAGGTTTGCTGAAGGTAATCATCTTTTCCCTAGTTTACAATTAGCATTTCGTAAAGACCTTGGAGCATATGATGCCTTTCTTACAATCTCCAATGATGTACAGAAATCCCTTGATTGTGGTCAGGAAGTTCGTATGACTGGCCTTGATTTTAGTGCTGCCTTTGACGTGTTTATCATGAGGCCCTTATATCAAACTCAAACGGTTGGGATAGGGTGGATCATATCTTAGCATTATTATTGATTTTTTAAGTAATAAATCTTAAAGAGTTGTTGTTGATGGGCCCAATAGTGAGTATAGGAATGTGATATACGGTGTTCCACAGGGTAAATTTAATGACCCATTACTTTTCATACTATATACACATGACATGTGATTTGGCATAGAAAACAAGCTTGTTGTATAAGCAGATGATGCTAATCTCTTTGCATCAATTTCATCTCCTGAATGTAGATCTGAGGTGTGTGAGTCGCTAAAATTAGTGCATGGTGCAAATTATGGGGTATGAAGTTGAATCCTAACAAAACTCAAAGTATGATTGTAAGTAGGTGAAGGATGGCGGCTCCTCAACATCTGGCTCTAGGAATTGATAATGTTTCTTTAAATTTGTATGACTCTTTTAAAATCTTAGGTGTGATTCTCGACCGCAAATTTAGTTTTGAGAAACATATTAGGTCCGTGTCTTCTTCAATTGCACAAAAAAAAAATGGCTTATTGAGAAAGTCCTTTGAGATTTTCTATGATCAATCTATTCTGAAAAAGTGTTTTAATTCTATCATTCTACCTTGTTTTGAGTATTGTTCTCCGGTCTGGTGTTCAGCTACTGATTCTCATCTAAATTTGTTGGACAGAAACTTACGGTGTATTAAATTTCTTATTCCTGATCTAGATATTAATCTTTGGCACCGTCATTCAATTAGTTCATTATGCATGTTGCATAAGATTTTTCATAAAAGACCATCCTTTACATTCAGATCTCCCTGGACAATTCTATCCTGTTTGTAATACTAGACAGGCCGTTAATTCTGATAGCCAGGCCTTCTCCATATTAAGGCTCAATACTACACAGTATTATAAAAAAAATTTTCCAGCTATTACCAAGTTCTGGAATGATCTTCCTAATCGGGTAGTTGAATCAGTAGAACTTCAAATGTTCAAACTTGGAGCAAATGTTTTTTATGTTGACCAGGCTGGCATGAGACGTTCATAGTTTATATATGACATATCTGTTTTTGACGTTGTTAATAGTTTATATAGGACATATCTGTTTTGACGTTGTTACTG
>NC_090733.1:31833814-31836314 GCF_036898095.1 Palaemon carinicauda
TATCAGAAACACTCAGGTAGTAATTATACCAGCTTACTAGCTCCTACAATATAATTACAAAAGCAAGGGCTCATTCACAACAAACACATATCATGTACCTGGTATTCATAATCTGGGGATCTCGTCTGGACAATACCAGCTCTGATACCAACTCTGTAGGAGCTGAAATTTTCGTCTCGACTGAAGCGTACCAGAAAAGTATACCTAACTGGTATTCTCTTCAGGGGTGTCTTAGATGGCACTATCCGCTTGCCACAAGTATGAGGTTTTGGTTAGAAATATTTTTCTCACTACCTCATCCTACTGCCACGACGGGGCTGCTATTAAAATCCCTATCATAAATTTTAATGGTATTAGAGTAGTATTTTTCTCTTCACAAGGTAATAGTTAAAGGATTGTATCGAGTCTATGGTAAAGGTTTTGAGTTTAATCCGATTCCCAAAACTAAAATTAAAGTATAAAAACCCTAGCTGACTTTATCACATATGGAAGAATAATGCTTTTGCCTCAGTACTGTGGGTTGTGGTAACCGAAACAATTTCAATCGTTTTGGGGTCTAATATCACTCTATTTCGTTGTTGAGTCAATTTTAATTGACGATTTCATTTGGGCTTTCATTTGGGATTTTATCCTTCATTTCAATTAAATATAATTTCTCACTTATAATTTCATCATTGTGAAACAGACCATTGCAAGATCATGATCTCTAACAAGAAAAAATAAAACTTCAAATTTATTATCCTCCCGAATTCATAGAACTATATAAACAGAAAAATTTCAATAGGTGAGGTTTATTATAATTATATCATGAGTGTGAGGAGTGATATAAGCGATAATTGATTTAATTGGTCAATTATCCAATTAAAAGAAATTTTCCAATATCCTAAAATATACGTAGATGAAACGTTTTTATGTATATTTTAATATGTGGTACTTATTTTACAGCTACCATGTTTCTAAGCTAAAATGTATCCATTAATTAGTTTAATTGGCCAATTACATGATTAAGGCATTAAAAAAAAGGTCTCACATAGCCTAGTGAATGGACTTTATGCCCTGATATTACATACCTTTGGATTTAAGACGCCTTCTACTTTAGTTTTTGAGTAAAGTGGTTTACAAAAACTATTGTGGATTCGCAAGAGATGTATAACACTAATTTCCCTTATTTCAGGCTTGTTCGACGATTTTTCCTGAGAAAACGGTACGGTCGATTTCCATGTAATTCCCTTAGTTTGTTTATCATGTGATGGAATAGTGTTGCGCAATTTTTTTTTTATGAAAACCAGAGCTTGTTATCGTACTTAAAGAAGACATCAAAATTCGCAATATTTCAAAATCGATTTAAGTTCATAAAATGGGCTCTATAAGTTTGCTGAACCAGGATTTGACTCCCGACCGGTCACAAGCTCTTGTCTGTATGTGATCTCGCCGGGGGTTCTGATCCCGAGGTCATTAAGAGAATCCAGGCATTAATATATACAAAATATATGGCTTATTTGAATATGAAAAACACGTCCACATATGCAAAATTTATCATTACTTTAATACTAAGTAACAAACTACCAATTAGGTACGATGGTGAAGATAGGTTGATTTCAATTCTAACTACAAAACACCTGAATTCGACAGGTATAATTACTTAAGAATTGTCATTGACTTTTATCTTTCTTCGTGGCCAAGTGGTAGTCACTGTCTCTACAAGTTTGCTGGACCAGGGTTGGAATCCTGGCCTGTCACAAGCTCTTGTCTTTGTGTGATTTCGCCTAGGGTTCTGATCCCGAGGCCGTTAAGAGAATCCAGACATTAATGTATCAAATATATATAGCATATATATATATATATATATATATATATATATATATATATATATATATATATATATATATATATATATGTATATATAAATATTTATATATATATATTTATATATATTTATATATATATATATATATATATATATATATATATATATATATATATATATATATATATATATATATATATATATATATATGTGCATATGCTTATATATATATATATATATATATATATATATATATATATATATATATATATATATATATATACTGTATATGAATATATGTAGAAATATATATATATATATATATATATATATATATATATATATATACACATACACACACACACATATATATGTATATATATATATATATATATATATATATATATACGCACACACACACATATATATATATATATATATATATATATATATATATATATATATATATATATATATATATATATATATATATATGCAAACACACACACACACACATATATATATATATATATATATATATATATATATATATATATATATATATATATATATATATATATATATATATATATAAATATATACATATATATATATATTATATATATATATATATATATATATATATATATATATATATATATATATATATATATATATATAGATATATATATA
>NC_090733.1:31841314-31853814 GCF_036898095.1 Palaemon carinicauda
AAATGAGTCTACGTCTATTCTCAAGCGAAGTCAGCAGAAGAGGTCATTAGCATGACCCAAAACGGTTTCAACACTGTTTTATTTGTGACATAGGTTCCAAAAAGCAATTCATCACAAACTTTACTTTAAACTCAAGTCCCAACAACGTCTGAGTGTCAAAATCATAGTTTACTCTACTCGATATCAATAAAAACACAAACAAAACCTCAAACATGACTGTTCTGCTGCAGTTCACATTGAGTGCACATATACCCTACTTCTGACAAAAGAAAATCAAATAGCGACAAACTACCAAGTCTGGACAAAATAACTTTACTTATATCATGGTAGTAGGTTATGCTTTTTATCATAAGAACATAGGAACTGTAGCATCATGGATACATAAGATACATAATATGATCAACTGAAAACCAGGAACAAAATACTCAAAGGGTTATATACTAAAAAATAACAGGAAAAGTAGCAAATAACTCAGAATACTAATACATATGAGTAAGTATGGATAGTTAAATACCAAAAAAACAAAATACTGAAATAGTTACATGTCAGTAAATGAACTCTGAAACAGACACTTACATCATTAAAACAAATCATACAAAAATGCTCATTATCACTAAACGTATTTTACAGATAACTCAAAAAGAGAATCAATCCACACTACACATGTCTGTAGTCATGATATACATACTTCACACATGGACATGTATGAATACTGTATGATTTATTAAGAGAACATAAAATAGAGGACATTGAGAGCTAGGTTAAAATTTATACAACAGAAAGTAACCTTTTTATTAAGAAATACTCAACTTTTCTAATTCCTACAGTCCATTAGAAGATGCAGTCATCGTACAAAAAGAATTAATGCCCTCATATGTCAAGCCTATGTTCTGGGTCATTCATTGGACTCTCAGTCTGAAAGAGATCTAAGATATAGTACAGGTAAAGACAATACATCATACATTGATTATGCTCTACGCCAAAAATGACAGTTGCTACCAAAAAACTCTCAAATTACCTAAAAGAAAAGTTTTACACAAAAACAATACTCAGAAAACCAACATATGTTATTAGCCACAATATTCTCATATAGCTATATCACACTAGCAAAGTGTTTACAAAGCAAAGTTCTGGTACATAAAAACAAAAAAACATCTGTGCGCACACTAAACTTACAGGCGACACCAACTGGTGCGTTACACCTTCACACCTTGCCAGAGACGGTACGTTCCACGGTACACCTGAGGGCTCATTCGGACTCACCAGAGCTCCACCTTGGGCAGGAATGTTCCCTTGAACACCGCCTTCATGGGGTGTCTGCCGGAAGGGCCTCCTTGGAACATTCGGTTCTAAGGCAAAAATACCAAGATTGAATGGTACCATTACCACTACTCATTTACCCATGCCCACACTCTGCACTAAGTAAGGCATGTCTGGGATCCCCAGAACCCCTTCCCTCCGCGTTCATTACATGAACTCTGGTGGCAGTCTTCATCAAAGCCTTTTGCTTAAGGACAACAAAGCAAACTCTCCCAAGAAAGGGTCCGCCAGTATAAAGTATTTGGCCTCCTTTCTTCCCCTCCACCGGGGTCAGGTAGGTCATTAATATAGCATGAAATCAGAACACCAGTCCAACCAGACGGTGAAAAAAGAAAACATTTCTTCAACATCGACAGCAGGGATGTCCAAATTCCCAAGTTTAAATCAGCCCCTGCCAACTCACAACAAGGGACATAAAAAACTCTAAGGGCATGTCAACACCCAAGTATAGAAAGTCTCTCTCTCTCTCTCTCTCTCTCTCTCTGACATCATCATCAGGTCTATGAACTCTCAATACCCAATCATTCAAATTCCAATATGGGCAAACTGCTGACACATCGCTCACATCACAACCGAAAAACAAGGTTTCTAACAGAAGTTTCACAACAGAGACACAACCCACATACAGGGCTTTAATGACATCAACATTCCCAACTTGTGTTGTCTCATCTTTTTTACGACGCTTATTTATCCAAGCTGATCCACATCACGCAAACAAAGGCTCTTGCGTTACCATCACATCATCATGATCTACTTCACACTTATAGCCCTTAGCCATGTAGGCCAGGGTCTCCCAATTTTTCTATTGCCTTTTGGAGCCCAATCAAACGTTGGATGAACTAATCTCTCTAGGGGAGTGCAACAACACGTCACAGAGAACTAATCTGAAATTGAAACTTCCTAGTGCAATTACGAACAGGGAAAATCATTGCAATCAGATCTACGTTAAATCTCAAACAGCAAAAAACACAAGGCTGAAAAATAAATTTAGGTTAATTAAAACCAAACTCCAAAGAATTTCTCTAAAGTAAAACCTATTCTTAAATTACGTTAAACTTTATTCAGAACATAACAAATTCTCCATAACCTGCCACTGAGGTCAACAAAAGAAAATCTCCTTAATCAATTTCCAAAGAAAAAGAAAACAAACTCTAAAGAAAAACTTTCTTACTTCCCTATACTTAAGGGACAATCATTATCCCCCCCAAAAAAAAAAATCTCTCTCAGACTTTCCACAAGTTTTTTCTTTTTTTTCTTTTTATCCTGCGAACACACTGTGGCCGCTCTGGCGTGTGCACGATCGCGCACATCTCTCTCTCCGCGTCTCGTATCTTCACGCACATGCACACAACTACAAACAATCGCGCACACATAGGGACTTACAAGTTTCGAGTTCTGCTGGCCCTAACTCTCCAATAGTCATCAAAATATTCCTTCCTCGCTCCTCCTAGTGAACAAAGGACTTAAAGCTAAAAGAAAAAAAAATACTGAAATTGTAAAAGCAAACAGACCAAATTTTTTAAAATTATGTCCTCAACATATACATAAAAAAGCCATTACAGCACAAGTAAATCAATAAAGCAAAACAGAGTGCATAACAGAGTCTCGTTTGACCTTTGAGACAAGTTACTGCAACTTAAATAACTCTGAAGAGCAATTAGCTAGCCTCTTATTGGTCTCTGAATGTACACAAAGCCATCAAAATACTAGGCTTTATCTCATGGATTCCCCAAATTACTTAATTATAAGTAATCATTTACTTTAGTTTTTCAACACAATCTGACATAAAACATAACTTTTCTTTTTTATCAGACATTAATTAACTACTGAAGGCATTGGTATTGCTGCTCATTATTACGTTCTAACCCAAAGTTTGTTTTGTTTGTTATGATTTCCTTCATACTCAAAAATAAGTAAATGACTTAAGAACTCATTACATGAATCACTAAGCTTTTCTTCAAAACCCAGGTTAGCCTATAAAGTCTTTCAACACTGCTGGTAAAACTACCGTGCAACCAATATCTGGTTTGACAATCATTTCGATTATTTAATTTATTCTTTGCCACAAGCAAACGAAAATCTACGACGTCTTCACCATCTCTCAAAATTTTCGCATTACTCATTTGTTCTCGTGAGTTAACTGGAACTGACCACATAAGAATCCAAATTCTCTTCTGCATATCATGTTGTCAGTCATTACCTAGAAACAAAAAAAATTCTGTCCACTTGTCACGATTTTTCCTGAATACGCAATCCCATACAGAGTCAGGAAACATATTTAATTCTGACCTTTGAAATAAATTACGTTACTTGTCAAAACGTTTGATTTCTTCTCGATATACAAAAAAAAAAAAAAAAATCATTCAAGATGTGCTCTTTAACAGGGGCCCCTTCTAATATAAGACCAAGTCAAAACCAACCTTTCATTAGAAGGGGCCAGCGTTCGATACCAAGCATGAGGTAGAAACTTATTTTTATTTGAACATGATGTTGTGTTGATATTTATCCATATTGACTCATTAGGGGTAATTTTAATGAATTACTACCAACTGCTTCACGTGGTGGGCCGGGAAATCGGGTAAAACTTGCTGGTAAGAGACTGATGTCTCGCCAGGTAAATCCTCGGACAGCTGGGTAGAGTCAGGTTCCGATTTCTTTTATGGCCTCTCGTGGCATGGTTGGTTTCGACCTGGCCTTTCATTAGAAAGGGCTAGCGTTCGATCCCAAGTATGAGGTAGAAATTTATTTCTATTTGAACACGATGTTGTCTTGATATTTATCCATATTGACTCATTAGGGGTAATTTGAATGAATTACTACCAATTGTGTCACGTGGTGGGCCGGAAAGTCGGGGAAAAATCCTTGGTAAGAGACTGATGTCTCGCCTTGTAAATCATGAACAGCTGATTAGCAGTTAGGTTCCGACTTCTTTTAGAGGCCTCTCGTGGCATAGTTGGTTTCGACTTGACATTTCATTAGATGGGGCCAGCGTTCGATCTCAAGTATGAGGTAGAAATTTATTTCTATTTGAACACGATGTTGGGTTGATATTTATCCATATTGACTCATTAATGGTATTTCAATGAATTGCTATCAATTGTGTTACGTGGTGGGCCGGGAAGTCTGAGAAAACTCGCTGGTAAGAGACTGATGTTTCGCCAGGTAAATCCTGAACAGCTGATTAGCAGTTAGGTTCCGACTTCTTATAGAGGCCTCTCGTAGCACGGCTGGTTTCGACCCTTGCCTTTCATTTGAAGGGGCCAGCGTTCGATCCCATGTATGAGGTAGAAATTTTTATATATATATATATATATATATATATATATATATATATATATATATATATATATATATATATATATATATATATATATGTATATATATATATATATATATATATATATATATATATATATATATATATATATATATATATATATATATATATATATATATATATATATATATATATATATATACATATATATATATATATATATATATATATATATATATATATATATATATATATATATATATATATATATATATATATATATATATATATATATATATATATATATATATATATATATATATAGGTAAAGTTTATACTATTTTTTACTATCATAATAAATATTAAAATGGAGGAGATTGGCTAAACATATTATATATATATATATATATATATATATATATATATATATATATATATATATATATATATATATATATATATATATATATATATATATATATATATATATATATATATATATATATATATTACGCATATTCGAGAATTAAGCAAAAGTCCAATATCCCGATTTCTGAATGTATTAGTCTTTTCATTGAGGAAGATCTGTCCTTTTTATAAACCCGAAAAATTAGCTGCAGTAGATTTTCCAATACAGGAGAGAGAATTGAAAGATGCCTCCATACACTTCCACACAGATATTGAGGGAAAAGCATTTCTTTTATTGTCCCTTTTCAATAATGGTGGAACTTTGCAATAAGGAGAAAAATATAGAAAAATTAATGTTCGATGATGATGACGGATGCACAACTACTTCTAGGATACAGTTTGTGTGGTCGGGCGGAAAACGATAAGGTATATATTTCTGAATAATTACCTCAAATTTATTACGAAAATAATTCTAATATGATTCTCGCTCCTTCAAAGAGTTATAAATATGTAAGAGGCTCGTTGAGGAAAGAAATGTCAGTGATTTTAGTGTTCTGGAAACATTATAAAACTTGTAATTTCCTGCTCATCCAGTACAGCGTTTAGAACACTTTAAGAAGGCTAAATTCACCTACTACAACACCAACTACACTCAATACAGAGAGAATGAAACTTTGAAATCACTTCCAAAAGAATGAAATCACTAGATGTTCTTTCCTTAGACAGTCTCTCGAATGTTCAAAACGTTTCCACAAGGCTTAAATTTCTGGCCACAGAGCCTTGTTATGTTTAAGGCTTCTACATCTACTAGACTGGGGTAGGGTTATTATCACCATGATTTTTATATTTTCTACATCATTATTCTCCTCATCACCTGCATCACCATAATTGTTATCGAATATCAATTATTGATATTATCATTCAATAAATTTTGAATAATATATATATATATATATATATATATATATATATATATATATATATATATATATATATATATATATATATATATATATATATATATATTGTATATATATATATATATATATATATATATATATATATATATATATATATATATATTGTATATATATATATATATATATATATATATATATATATATATATATATATATATATATATATATTGTATATATATATATATATATATATATATATATATATATATATATATATATATATATATATATATATATATATACATATATATTTATATATATGTATATATATATATATATATATATATATATATATATATATATATATATGTATATATATATATATATATATATATATATATATATATATATATATATATATATATATATATATACAAACACACACACACACAACCATATATATATATATATATATATATATATATATATATATATATATATATATATATATATATATATATATATGTATAATGTTTATATATATATATATATATATATATATATATATATATATATATATATATATATATATATATATATATATATATGTATAATGTATATATATATATATATATATATATATATATATATATATATATATATATATATATATATATATATATGTATATATATATATATATATATATATATATATATATATATATATATATATATATATATATATATATATATCCCATGTCAACGGATAATAAGACGTTACAAGGATTTGTCACTTTATTACAAAAAGGTTTGTGAATACACTGTGTACAATTGATACTCTCAGGTGAGTACCTTCTGTAATTATCGCTCGAATGGTACTCACTAACCCTGGGTAAGGAAGATTTAAAATTTTATCTTTTAATATGCTGAGTTGTTAGGTATTGTAGAATTCTCCACTGTGATGGAAATATACTGCTACCTATAATGTCTTAACACATTACCGTATGAAACTTGTGT
The DNA here is from genome assembly GCF_036898095.1 of Palaemon carinicauda. Classification (NCBI taxonomy): domain Eukaryota; kingdom Metazoa; phylum Arthropoda; class Malacostraca; order Decapoda; family Palaemonidae; genus Palaemon; species Palaemon carinicauda. The sequence goes on from NC_090733.1 coordinate 31,848,257, forward strand.
ACGTCACTCATAACAGAGTTCAGTGATTGCTCACTATAATTAGTGACACTTATAGTACTCTTAAAAGGCTCCTAAATCTCGGTGTATAAAATATATTTTGCATACAAGGATTAGGACATTACTCCCCCTCCCCCTCAAAAAAAAAAAAAAAAAAAAAAAAAAAAGAAAGCTCCTCACTCCAGGAGGAGGGGCACACTCGCTCTCTTTAGTCTATGATAAATGGAGGACACTCCGATTCGGAATAGGGCATGACATGTACTAAACAGAAATCCAACATAAAATATATAAATAGATATCACCCTCCCCCCCCCCAAAAAAAAAGTCATTTTCCACAATAAAGTAAAAAAAAATATTGCATAAATGTACTCTATATAATATAAAATAATTTAACTCATTTCTTCATATGACCTCTTCATCTTAAATAGAGAATACACAAAGTAAAAAAAAAAAAGAAATCATTTCAATATCAGTATTCCATAACCTCATCAATAACCTCCCTCTGGTTGCAAGTAATATGATCCTTTTTGGCGGGACAGGAGTAGGAATAAATATTCCTTCATCGCTTGAGTTTACTTGCCCGGGTTTACGGCACAATTTAGCAACACAACTCACTACCACCGTTTCACCATTTTTAAAATCACTACTACATTTGCACTTGGAACTATCAATTGGTGCACACTACCCGTTTTCCAGAGGAAATCTATCATCATCCCTCCCTTTTCCTATAACTTTAAGTATAAGGTATTCACATCTATACATTCTCTAACACTTCCTTTCCTCGAGGCTGAACTTTATTCCCGTAGAAAAACTGCCCTCTGGGAATCGACCCGCCCCCAGCAACCAGGAATCATATAATGCATAAATAATAGAGCATCCGCTTGACGGATTTCACCTGACCTATTTAACCTCTCTCTGTTTGTTTTTAGGTTCACAGAGCAGTGTCATACCTATTGCTACACTCAGCAAAATTATTACTACACTTTACTTATACATTAAGCACCAACATAAGAACACATTATTATCATCAAGTTTATTTAAACCACGTCAAAACTAGAAATGAGGTTTGTTGAAACAAAACAGCAAAGAAAAAAAAATTCACGCAGCGACTCGAAGAATGTCATGTATTTAGGGGTAAGAAGGTACACTCTGATTGACACTTTTGAAAACTACCTCTTCCAGCACCACATATATGTGTACCTAATGATGTTCACACATTGGGTCATTAATATTGCTTGGTACGGACCCAAATATGCTGGCTCTAGTTTGTGTTTCCTAGGTTGTAATCATATCAAATACACATGATCGCCCACAAATACTTCTACCGGTATGGTTTTGAAACGACCATCATACTTTGAGCTGTGCTTTCATTAGCTCTTTTCAAAAACCTTTCAGTGGTGTTCATTACTCTCCTTAAGAGATTTAGTAAATAGACACGGTATTGCTCAGTTGAATAATTTGCCAACTGTTGCGAATTAATCAGGACCATATACCATAACACAGGATTTTGTCCATACACAAAAAAAAAAAAAAAAATGCGTGTCCCTAAGCGAAGCATTATATTCAATATTCAATGTTCAAAGCTAGATCATCTGTAGGAAGCATGCCGTGACAATGAAAGGGGTAAACAACCACTTAGTAACCTAAAATTTGCTCTACTTCCCTATTATGCGATTCCAATTAGCCATTAGCTGTAGGTCCATATGCGGTCACTGAAAGTGTTGAATTTTCAGCAAGTCCGTGACCGATTTCCCCACCTTAATTAAAGACACGAGACCATTATTACTCATGAGAATTTTCGGGCAACCAAACCTAGTAACAAAAGAGCACAGTACTAGGGCAAATGTAACAAGTAAATGCATCTACAAATACACATATATACTTATGTTGTGTTAAACAAGTAGGAAATGGTCCTACCACATCCATATGCAAAATTTAGTAAGAGTCACAAGCCATTTTCTGGCTGTGGGTACAGTATTTTTATGTTCTTTGAAACAGCTACAAGCATGGCAAAATTTTATATAATTTTCAATAATTTTATCATTCCTAACTAAAACGATTCACATGCTCTCCTTAATGTTCTATGAATCCTTAAAAGTCCTGCATATGTGTATGGCTTGATTAATTAAAGAGGAGGAAGAATTACCTGTGCACAGAATTCCCCTCCCCTCTTCTCTTAAGCACAATATAGAATATCGTTCTCTCTGAAAAATTCTCCCGAGGCACATTAAGAAATGATGAATAACCCTCTGATTCCCCTTTAATCACTGCTTGCACTCTTTCCATCCATTCCTCTTTTTTCTGTCCCTCTCGGGCTTCCTTTATGTCCCAACCTTCCAAGTCAATCACACCTGCATCATCAGGGCACTCATTCTGGACACCCCTGGTCATGTCCTCGCCCACCCACATACATTCACCTCCACCTTTCCCATCTCTCTCTCTCTCTCTCTCTCTCTCTCTCTCTCTCTCTCTCTCTCTCTCTCTCTCTCTCTCGCTCTCTCTCTCTTGCTCGGGGATCTCATTTTCTGATTGCTCCTCGCGTGAATTCACACCCCATTATCTATTTTGATGAGGGTCTTCAATATTGTGGTTTTGTTCTTCGTAACTCTTTTGTGCTCTAGTTGTTTCTCCTATTACTGCACCTCTACAGAAGCATCACCTACCTTGTTAGCTTTACCTTATATGTGGTGAAACCCCTTTATATTAAACTATAAACAATCTTTCAATCCATCTCAATTGTCTAGATGTCGAGTCACCTTTGCAAAATAAATCACATAAGGGCGATGATCACTTTGCAACTCAAATGACTGACCTAATAAAAAGAACTGATGCCTCTCTGGAACCCAAAGAATAGCCAAACATCTCAATCAAATGTAATATAATTCTTTTCTACACCTTTTATTGCCCTGGAGGCAAAACAAATTGGTCGCTCTCTACCTTTATCATCTTGTTGAGAAATTACGCCACCATTAGCTATGCTTCTCGCATCAGTTGTCACTAAAAACGGGCGATCAAATCTAGGATATGCGAGCAAGCCATTGTTAGTTAAGGCAGCTTTCAAATGGTGAAAGGCCCTTTCTTCTTACATTCCCCAATTTATTACTTTTTGTTTCTTTAAAGCATATAAGGGTTTCACTATCCCTCCAGAACGTCTTATGAATTTACGGTAATACCCAGAAAGCCCAGGGAACCCAGCCAATTCCTTAGGAGTAGGGGGTCTGGGGAAGTCTCTAATAGCTTCTACTTTACTGGGGTATGGTTGGATACCTTCTGGGGTTGCTATGTGACCTAAAAAATCGACTTGTTTACAGAAAAATTTGCACATTGACAAATTTATTTTCATACCATTACGTAGCAAAGTTTCTAGAACTTAAAGAATATTATTGTTATGTTCTTCGGCCATTTTCCCTGTAATTATGATATCACCTAAATAAACAAGAACATTATGGCCAATTAAGGGAGACCAAAACTGCCATTACTACTCTAGAAAAATGACTTTGGTTATTTTTAACACAGTAAGAATGAACATTAAACTGAAATAGTTGATCTCTATCTTTAATGCTGCTTTACATTTACTGTCTTCCTTAATGAGTATTTGATAATATCCAGATTTTAAATAAATGGTTGTAAAATACTTACTATCCCGTACCTTCACAATTAATTCTTCGATTGAGGGCAATGGAATGCATTACCTTTTGTGACTGCATTCAACTTCCTATAATCAAGACACAATCCTACCGATCCATCCTTTTTCCTAACAGCTACAATTGGAGAAGCTTAAGGGGATTCACTCTCCTCGATTATCCCTTATTCCCTTAATTTAATTATTTTCCTTTCTACCTCTCCTTGGAGATTAATGGGTACCTTATAAGGCCTTATCCAGATCAGCTCTTCCCATCCAGTTTCAATGCTAAAGGGAAATCAAGCAATCCTTCCGGGTGGCTCAACTTCAATTGCAATTACATCGGAAAAATTATTACTAATGTTACTAACTGCAGATAGATATTCTTTCAGACATATTTTTTACATTTGTATAATAAAGTTCTAAGTGCCTTCGTCTGTGTGGGCTGGGTTGTGGCTCCCAAGATCCCATTACTAGCAATTTCCCATAACTGTAATACACACACAGAGTCACTTGCTAACACGACTCTTTTATTTGACAAATCAACTATCGTTATATTAGCTCTGTTCTCTTTTATTTCTGACAAGCCTTCTAAGGTTACGTGTGCCCAATTGTCATGGGGTTTAAGAATGACCATGGTTTCTTCTGAGAGAGGCTGATATGCTCGTAAGTGTCTAGGGGGGAGGCAATACTTCTCTTCCAGGTACAGCTCTTACTTTACTTCATTGTCCCTCATTTCCCAACCAAGAACTTACTCTCTCATAAGTTTCTTTCAACAAAATGCACTCTCCTGCTTTTAGTGTCATTCTATCTTTTTACCCACAAATGCATATTTGATTACTAATGACGAAAGCCAACCCTTGTATAGCCTCGAGTCCTGGAATTCCCAATGTGGACAAGACAAAAAAATACTGTGCAAACTTCACAGATTCCAACTTAAAGTTGACAACCGTCGTATGCATGGCGTGTAGTTTATTTCCTTCTGGTGTGTCGAGGATGATGGATGCTGCTGACTATAGTAGTTTTGAGGAGAATCCTTTTTTCAGTCAGTGAAACGCTGGCTCCTTTGTTGATCACTGCTCGAATGGACTTATCTGGTAGGTCAATCCTGACTGCTAACATTCCTAGCCACCCATTAGGATATATGGGGCACGTGCCAATGCCTCTGCCCGCTGCTCCTGTCCCTAGTGCTGAGGGGGTGAAGTTTGTGGTACCAAGGGAGATCCCATTGCCTGCCTCACCGAGTCCATTGTAGTCACCCCCGCCCCTACTGCCTCTGCTGCTGCTTCTGATGTCATGTGGGGATACATCGATCTCCCTCGTCTCCACCTTCCTTTATTTCCTTTTCCACGGATGTTGGGCAGGGGGTGGTGTGCGTGTCCTGCAGCCTCGAGATAAATTACCGTAGGTCTGACAAGAGTAACAGCTGGGGCAATCCTTGAGTGGGGCACTCTACTCGATGGTTTCCCTCTCCCCTACACTGCCAACATCTGAAGACTCTTCTCACCTGGTATTTGCTCGTTCTAATCTCTCCTGCTTTGGCGGTTGGTGAGTGCATATTATGGCTGCCACCTTCTCGGAATCGGGGCAGTTATTCTCAGTCATTTTTTATTTTTGCCAAACTGTCTAGAATGTTTTGTATCACCATCAATACGTCTGCTAACGAGTGATTGTCATTGAACAAATATCCACTTAAATACTGGTTTACTAAACTACGAATATGGTAATTGGTTTTTTATCGCCTTCTGGGAGATTAGCAATAAAGGTAGCAAATAAATCACAATCCCGAATGATGCGAGTTTTTCCTTTCATGTCCCCGTTTCTCACATCGGGTAGGGCATATTTTTCCATTCAACATTGTTTTATTTCAGTACAACTTCTTAAACTGAATTGTGGCCAACACGTTACCTCCATTGCTGGAGCATCTTTCAGCAACCTA
>NC_090733.1:31858814-31871314 GCF_036898095.1 Palaemon carinicauda
TCATGTTTCAGCAATAATCACCCCTCTAACCACTTGCTAAATAACACTCTAGAACTATTTACAAACAATTAGGAATTCTGAAAACAAAAGATGACCTGAAGTTTTGTTTATTATAAGAACATTTTAGCCTAATATTCGATACAAGCATGTGAAAAACGCGAGCTAGACACCATATCAGCATCAGCCTTGATAGGTGCTCTGAGTATTGAAAAATAGCCTTTTCAAGCATTAAACTCAGATTCGCTAAGACACAGAAAAATAGGATACATTAACCGATGATTGTAAGAACAAGGGAAAATTCAAAATACATTTAGGGGATAAATATAGATACTTCATGTAATGAGTTCTTAAGCAGAAGTATGTTCTTAACTTATTAACTTATTTTTGAGTAATGAGGAACTCATATTATCAGAATAAACTTTGAGTTAGAGAGTAATCATAAGTAGCCATACCATTGCCCTTCCTTAGTTAATTAATGTCTGATGAAATAATATGTTTTATGTCAGATATTGTTAAAGGAAAAAAAAAAGACATTTTTTTTTATGTCAAATTATAATGTAAAAGGTGATTTTGATTGTAATTAAGCGATTTGGTGAATCAATGAGAGAAAGCCGAGTATTTTAAGGGCTTTATGTCCGTTTAAAGATAGTAATAAGAGGATATTTAATTGCCCTTCGAAATTATATTAGTCTCAGCGACTTGTTTAAAATCAAAGGAGACTCGTTAATGTGTACATGTGTTGGTGTGAGAATGTCATACACACGTTCGTTGTTCTATCTCATATCTCTTCAATGTGATATAGAATTATTTAGAGTTGTAGGTTACTTCTTGAGTAAGTGAAAGTTAAATTAACTTTAAACAAATTTATTGTTAACTCTATCACTGGAGTATGGATGGTTTGGTCGGAAGACCATTCCATGTGGAAATATAAGTAGAACTAACAAAACATAGGTTTGCGTTGATAACGTTGTATTAGTTATCTTAGTATTTATCACAAATATGATTACACTAGATTATAATCGGAAGCCATCTGGTTCCGTGTAGAGATCAACGAGGTCAACTGTTTCTCACCGGATGCTTGTGTTACCTATGCAATGATTTAACTTGGTCTTACTTTCGCATCCTGATATGGCTTGACGTTCACACACTCCTAACTTCTCCAATGATCCCTTGGGTTATGGGTTTATAATGTATTATCATTACATTAGCTTGGACAGCTACCTTCAAGTATTTGAACTTATAATTACGTTAAAAATATTTTTCCTAGTAGTGAGACTGGATATATATTTTAGTTATAGCCATAAACAAGTGATTAAGGATGAACATGCAAAAAGTATATATATAGATAGAAAAATACATACCTAACGGACATAGTAAAAAATAAAGTGAAATGTGTGGAAAATACAGATCTATATATGGTATACTACTAGCAAATGATTATGTGGTACCCCCCCCAAAAAGAAAAAAAAAATTAATGTACATGTGAATTGGTAACTTGTTAAAGAATAGTTGTTACCTTTGTCAAAATTACAGATTATTATAATATGGTAACTAATAAAGAATATTTGTTACCTTGGTAAAGATATAACTAAAGTGTACAAAAAAAATTCCTGGTACGTACACGCACCACTGTTTCATATATATATTTATATATATATATATATATATATATATATATATATATATATATATATATATATATATATATATATATATATATATATATATATATATATATACATATATATATATATACATATATAGCTTATATATTTCATCAGACGCCCAAAAGATACTTTTTTTTTAACATATAGGGCTTATATATTTTATCAGGTGCCCAAAATATACTTTTAAAATGTTTTTAAAATGCAAATGTCCTAGAGTCTCATCAACCACATATTACTAGAGTACTGACGGCTTTTCATACACTTCACTATTCCAGACAATTTTACCCCCCTGAGTCAATGAAATGGCCAATTTCAAATAGCTCTAAATGTGAGTTTTTTAAAAACACTTGGAGTGTTGTCTGGACATGGCAAAACGTTCCTCTTAAGCTCCACCTGTTTTTGCCTTAACCTACGCCAAACAAAGATGTTAACAGCGATAAAAATCATCACTATAACGCTGATTGATGCCAGCAACACATAGAAACGAAGATTCCCCTCTGCATAAGTAGGTGACGGGTGGTCCATCTTTGTTAATTTCACTAACTGATTAGCCACTCGTGCGTTGTATGGGAGAGGTAAGGATGGGATTGTAGTGGTCCACGTGAAATTCATGATGTAGGTCCGTTCACTGATGATAGCGTTAATTCCTTGGACCGTGTAATTCGGGGACGTACCGATGCAACCGTCAGCTGCTACGAAGACCTGGGAATGGGATGTGGATCCATCCGGGCATGATACATTGAAGCCAGCCTTCTCGTTTCGTATCCACGACCGTTGTTCAATCTGCAATTGAACTTGTTATCGTCGATTGGATAAAGTTTTTCCAGACAATTTTCATATGTTTTGGAGAGAGCACCGTTTCACACTATACCTAACTCACATGAATCCATTGATATTTTATGGAATTCAAAGGAATCAGCTGTACATACTTTATTATTCATTGCTTCTGAAGAGTGAGTTGATTTATCCATGTCTTTAATGACCGTATATGTTTCCTTATCAGGGGAAATCAATATGTGTCCTGTCAAACTGGATATTACTGGACTTGAGTTATTTGTCATGAAAGTCAGAAATGGTGATATCTTGTATGATTGCCAGGCATCGGAAAAATCAAAGAGAAATGTAATCATGATCCTGTAATTTTCAATGTTTACTGTAATTAGGCTTTGATAAAATTTCAATCTCTAGTCGTCTAACAAGGGAACATAACCTATTTTCTCCCGTCTCTTCTCCAAAATTAACGTTAAATCTTTTCTTGGCAACAGATGTGGTGATATAACACCTTTAGTTGCTAACGTAATAGCTTTCACATAGCCTTTTGATTTCTCAATAAAATGTGAAATTTTAGTATGGATATGATCTATTTTTGAATTATAATACGTTAACGTTGCCAGCAAGTTTTGTACTTCCATAATCTGATTGATATTATTAGAATGTTCGTTCACCAAACTCATTATTTGATGTTTAGTGCAGCAAAAATAAATGGGTTATGTCTTTCAAGGCTAGTGTGTCTTACTGTCCACATCAGAAGGTCACAAGACAAAGATTCTGCCTCGTAAGTCTTATTTTGCAAGTCGTGTGATCGCATTTCTGCTACGCTTAGTGACGGTGCAAGCGAACTCTCTGTATTCAAAGGAAAATGTCGTTTATGCATCTCATTTAATGATGCAGCAAACCTTAAAATGTCGCTTTTTAAGCTAGTGACGTCATTCTGTGGTAGAAAAATAGCTTGCATATTTACTTCTATAATTAGATTGCTTGCAGTAATAAAAACGTCTTCTGTTCTCTCTACTATAGTGCCATATTTAAAATCTATACTTTTATTTTGAGGGCTCTTCCCCCACGAGAATAATGTCTGAGCTAACAATATCGCTCCTAACAATAAAAACTTCCTTTTGGAAGCCTGCAATGAGAAAAATATATGTAGTTACTCCCGTATTAAGAATAAAAAAAATGTTAACCTACAAATATCATACAAGTTTCATAGATACAAAACTTTCCCTCACTTCCTTCTCTCTTATTTTAATTTCTTATGTGAGCCAATGGTAAAATTCTCTCATCGCTGGGTTGGGATACGTTTTGAACTCTAAATCTATTGGAGGTCAATGTTTTCAGAATGTAAAATGGGTCTTCAAACTTAGGTGTCAGTTTGTAGTTGAGTCCTTTACATACATTTACCTGTATGTACACATTATCACCCACGGTATATGTTTTAGTTGGTTTCGCTATGTTATCATGAGTCTTTTTCATTATAATTTGTGATTCTTCTAAACTCTTTTGAAGGATATCATAACGAGTTTTGATTGAATTTATAACTTCCTTTAAAGGATTTGATAAATAAGTTGTAGGCGTTAACAAATGGAAAGGCGTTCTAACTGGGTACCATACAATGCCTCATGCGGCGACTTTTTAACAGATACATGATATGAGTGATTCAGAGTACTTAGTACCGCAGGCATTGCAATATCCCAGTTGGGGTCTGATCCCCCTAGTGTAACTCCTAATATGTTTAAAACCTTCCTATTCGCTCTTTCCACTAGCCCATTTGACTCTGGGTGATAGATCATGGTCATGATTTTCTTTATGGTAAGGAATTCACACAATGAGTTAAGGAAATGATTATTAAATTCTCCGCCCGAGCCTGAGATTATCACGTGAGGAATTCCATGGGGTCTTTTGACTGGCCAGACAGTACTACATTGGATCCTCCTCTCTGGTTACGGTTCATTTTCCCTTTGGCTACATACACACTGAATAGTCTGGCATATTCTTTACATATTCTCCTCTATCCTTATACACCTGACAACACAGATTACCAAACAATTCTTCATCACCCAAGGGGTTACTGCACTGTACTTGTTCAGTGCCACTTTCCTCTTGGTAAGGGTAGAAGAGACTCTTTAGCTATGGTAAGCAGCTCTTCTAGGAGAAGGACACTCCAAAATCAAACCACTGTTCTCTAGTCTTGGGTAGTGCCATAGCCTCTGTACCATGGCCTTTCACTGTCTTGGGTTAGAGTTCTCTTGCTTGAGGGTACACTCGAGCACACTCTCCTATCTTATTTCTCTTCCTCTTGTTTTGTTAAAGTTTTTATAGTTTATATAGGAGATATTTATTGTTGTTACTCTTCTTAGAATATTTTATTTTCCTTTTTTCCTTTCCGCACTGAGCTATTTTCCCTGTTGGAGCCCCTGGGCTAATAGCATACTGCTTTTCCAACTAGGGTTGTAGCTTAGTAAGTAATAATAATAATAATAATAATACAAATGTAACGCTCGTAAAACTCTCTAGCGCGTTCAATCGTGGTTTTAGTTTTAAGCGCTATCAGTTCTTTATATCGAGTCAAAGCATCTATAATTACTAAGAGGTGTTATTTCCTCAGTCTGACTCGTGAAATCCTGTTAATAAAATAAATGTATTCTTTCAAAAGGTTGATTGGGCACGCGTTAAGCCCCCAGGCTGACAGGTGTTTTCGTATGCCCTTTGTTTTCCTGACAAGTGCGATAATTAGCTATGTGCTTTTTTAATATCTGTAAGCATCGTATGCCAACAAAACAATGATTTGGCTTTCTGTGATATTGTGGAGAACCCCGGGTGTCCATGCAATCGATTTGCATGCAACCAATTTAGGACAGTGAGTATAAGTGAGATTGGTACCACTACCTGGCCGTTAGTCACATGATGTTTATTGCGGGTTTTCCTTGTCACGGATCTACACAGAATATTATCCTTGATTATATAATTTTGCTGCGTATACTATATATATATATATATATATATATATATATATATATATATATATATATATATATATATATATATATATATATATATATATATATATATATATATATATATATATTCCTTTTCCTTAGGATTTCCTTTCAAAGCATTTATGATTTTTTCTAATTTCCGATCTTTTCTTTGCTCAAATCTGTATTAGTTCAGCGCTCTAGCCCAGATCTTCCTGTTCAGTTATAGTTTTAACAATAGGCATGGATGTTGATATATCAATTAATTCAGCTAATGGCTCCGTATAAGATGACACCGGGTTGCGTGATAATGCATCAGCAATGATATTTGCTTTCCCAGGTAAATACCTGATCCTCTCACCAAAGTCTTGGATGATCAAATGCCACCGAGGTCGTTTGGGGCTGTGACTAAAGCCTTTACAGAAGTCGGTTAGGAGCTTATGATCAGTAAGAAACTTGACGGGATAACCGTATATTATGAACTTAAAATGCACTAGTGAATTAACAATAGCTAGCCCTACCTTGTCTATTACTGAGTATTTATTTTCGGAAGGTCTCAGTTTACGTGAATAAAAAGCTATCGGGAAAAACTGCTTGTCATATTGCTGAAGCAATACCCCACCTCTTCCTAAGTCTGAGGCATCTGTTACAATGAAGAATTCCTTCCCGAGGTCAGGAAATTTTAAGATAGGAGAACTACGCAGTTCATCTTTCAAGGTATTATACGCCTGTTGATGCTGCTCAGACCATATGAAATCTACGCCCTTCTTCGTAAGATCAGTTAGGGGAGCGGCTATTATTGAATAATTGCATATAAAACGCCTGTAATATCCACTACAACCCAAAAATTGCTGTATTCCCTTGACATTAGTAGGTATCGGAAAGTTACAGATAGCCGACACCATATCGTGGACTACTTTAAGAACTTGGCTAGACACTGTAAAACCTAAATTTACTAATTCTGTTTTGAAGAATTCACACTTACTAATCTTTTCCCTTAAATTATGCTGTCTCAGTCTCTGTAGTACTAATTCCAGCTTACGTAGATGTTCTTCTAAGGTATTAGAAAATATTACAAGGTCGTTCATATAGGCATGCAATATGTCCCCTAGTAAGTCTCCAAACACTATTTTAATCATTCTACTAAATATTATGGGAGCACAAAGTAAACCAAAAGGCATCCGCAAAAATTCATAATGTGCTCTGGCTGTGCTGAAGGCAGTGTATGGAATCCTATTTTCTTCTAATGATATTTGGTGAAAGCCTTTAAGTAAGTCCAAACTGGTAAAATATTTGTTCTGGCGTAGCAAAGATAAAATATTGTCAGTACATGGCACTGGGAATCGATCAGGAATCGTTTCCCCATTTAAACGATGAAAGTCTAAGCAGATACGCCATGTTCGATCTTTTTTCGGTACAACTATTAATGGAAAATTATAAGGGCTGTTCGATTTCCTAATGACTCCTTCTTGTAGCATTTTTCCTACTTCATCATTTATCTAATTCTGGAATTTCATAGGGAATCTATACGAGGGTACATAGATAATTTTTTGCTTGTCTTTTAACCTTATTTGATGTTCTATTACATATGTTTTACCTAAAGATCCATCCGTAAAGGAAAAAAACATCATGTTATTTAGTTAAAAGTTCAAAAAATTTCTGCTGAGTTTCCTCTTCTTGAATGTCTTTACTGATTCTATTATTAATAGATTGTAAAAGGGATTCATCCGCAACTGATTGAGCGTGATTCATTTCAGTGATGGTAAGAATACAATGTTCATGAGCTTCAACATCAAAGATATGTTGATTATTGTGAATTACTAAAGTGGTATTTAAATGATTACAGACTTCAACATTACATTGTTGTTGTGAGCCGACTGTATAAATAGCTTGTGTGACGTACAATACGTTAGTTTTTAAAGTGTCGGAAAGGATTAATATTTCAGGTCCCGGAAAAGTTTTCTTTACTCGCACGATTATATTCGAAGTTACGTTCTGCTCGATAGATTGCGTACAAAATGATATTACGGGTTAATGAGAATTCTGTTGGGTCGCGTATATTATTTCTTTATTCATGAGACAAGTGATTGGTTCTTCAACGTGCGTTACTGTTTTATTTGTCGTCTCCTTTTTATCCAAAACTGATTTTAAGGTATTAGAAGACTTATTAGAATTTTCCTTTGATATACACGCCGTGTTTGGCAGGGGCTAAGATAATGTTTTGATTGCCCATAGACGGGTATCCTATAATTACAGCTGGATACATATCAATATTTTGTAAACGATGAAGGTATCGGCAAACGTGCGCTTACCAACCTTGTCCTGAACATGAGTTACTCCTATTACATTTAATTCATTATTTCTTATACCCGAGAGCATTACTCCGGACCTCTCTATAGGGAAGTTCGAAAATAACAAGTGACAAGTCCTCAAATCCCTTATATAACATGAACTACCAGAGTCAAAAAATAATGTAAAGGATCGGTATTCTAAATTTACAGAATATAATGTTGGTCGTAACTCATTTAGGCTTATTATTTTGTGAATTTGTTGCAAATCTAAGGGAAACTGCACTGATTTATTTGATTCGGCCGTGTGTTTCATAGGAAAATCTATTGACTCACAAGGATCTGATAAAACACTAAAGGGATTATTTGATACAAAGGGTGTTGATACGAATGACCCAACTTCACTTTCTTCCCCATTGGAGTTAATTATGTGGTATTTGCTTTGCTTTGCACATTCTGAGAATTTGTTTAACCTTGCGAATTCTGGGTAGACGGCCCAGGAACAGAGTTATTGGTAGCACTATTTGTATGTTTTTTATTTTGAACTGCATTGGCGTTTGGCTATTTCTTCTTATTGAACCGAGGATTTTTCTTTATATTTCCATAGGGAATTGACTGGGGAATTGACTGTGTGTTTCTAGGATTCTGTTGTTGATTACGCGAGTAGCATCGACTATATGAATGAGTTGAACTATTATATATAGAAAAACATCGTGTTCTGCAGTCTGCAATCAAGTGACCTTGACGTTTACAATTATAACACATCATCCCTGCAACTTGATTATTATTAACTACGTTTACTTGTTGAGGCTTAGTTTAATTTTTTGCAAAACCTTGGGTAAACAAGGGATCAAGATCAGTCCACTTAGACATATGTTTCTTTATCTGTTTATATACATCTAGTTCTGTACTTTCGGGTGTTAACTTTTTATCAAAGCACAGCACTAAAGCCTCTGGCAACATAATTGTCATGCAAGTTAAATACATTAATCGTAAAAAATATTTCAGGGTGATGTTATCTCCCGTAACCCATGGGGAATTACCTAAAATATCCTGATATTTATTTAGCCTATTGGCAATGAGAGCTGCTCTTTCTATAACATTAAGCTGAGTCTTAGTGGCTTGATTAAGTTTATTTCTAAATGTTAAAACTACATCTAAGGCAAGGCTTCTTCTCCGACATAGATCGCACGTAGCCTTACTTTGAAATCGTCCCATGTAACTGCCTCTTTAAAAGAAACTCTCCTAAGATACGAGCTTGCATCTCCTTTAGCAAAGTCTAGAAAACTTTTAGCTTCTTGTAATTGTACAAATGGGTCTATGATATGTTTTGTGTTTAAGTGAGCGTCAACTGATGAAATCCGAGACTCGACATTCTGAGGTAAGAACCCATTGACCCGACCTTCTAAAGGAAGGATACATGAACGTGCAATTACTAGGGTTAATACGGGAGCGGGGTTACTCGGTCCGGGAGTGGGGTTACTCGGTCCGGGATTCACAATAGGCGTCATGTTTACTTTAACTTTTTTTCTATCTCTTCTATTCCTTGCGATCCTATCAAAATTTCTATATGAATAAATACATCCACAGCGTAAACGCATAAGCACTATACAATAAAGATATGTTGTAGATTATAATAAAATTCCCCAAAATAATGATATTAAGACAAAGATATTTTACGAGAACTTCTGAAAGAAAACGGAATTAGCACTGAGAAAAAGAAAATTCGAGACGAGAATTCGAAGTTTATTATAGATTCCTTTAATGAAGGAAAATGAAGATTTACAAATAACTCACCCCAGCAATAATGGACGATCCACTCGTGACATAAAACACTTCACTGCATAAAACTGAATGAATAAAGAATGTACTTAGCTTTCAGTATATATGGACGATGATCGATGACGTCATTTCCTCTCTCTCTCTCTCTCTGGTTTTGCAAGAATTTAGCTGGTTGATGAATGTTTTGATTTGATTTCCCGTCGTGTTGTTGAATGTTTATTTCCTGGATGTGATTCTTGAATGTTTGTTCAGTATACACTGATAAAGTTAAAGGACATTCCTTCGTCTTCTTAAGATGTTTTAATGATGTATGTTGATTGAAGATCCTGTTCCTTAGTTTGTATAATATTTATAGTTGATGTTCGATGTGTTCACTTCTTCGGTGGACGTAGATACTTTGTCAAAATTGTAGATTCATTGCTGTTGTAACTGCTAATTATTACAGTTGATATCTTTGTTTTTTAAAGTTGAAATAGCTGCCACCAATTGTTGGTGTGAGAGTGTCATACACACACATTCGTTGTTCTGTCTCATATCTCTTCAATGTGATAAAAAATTATTTATTGTTGTAGGTTACTTCTTTAATAAGTCAAAGTTAAATTAACTTCAACCAAATTTATTGTTAACTCCATCACTGGAGTATGGATGGTTTGGTTGGAGGACCATTCCGTGTGGAAATATAAGTAGAACTAACAAAACATAGGTTTGTGTTGATAACGTTGTATTAGTTATCTCAGCATTTTTCACAGATATGATTACAATAGATTATAATCGGAAGCCATCTGGTTCCATGAAGAGATCAAAGAGGTCAACTGTTTCTTACGGGATGCTTGTGATATATTGACTCTACATACAAGATGTTACCTATGCATTGATTTAGCTTGGTCTTACTTTCGCATCCTGTCATGGCTTGACGTTCACACACCCCCAACTTCTCCAATGATCGCTTGGGTCATGGGTTTATAATGTATTATCATTACACATGTAGTTTCCTATTCTGTCCTGTCTTTATCTATCTGTATAGTTTGTTTAAGCCGTGATGTCATTAGTTATAATTTTTTGTACTAGATAGTGATGTGAGAAAATTATGATATGTGTGTGAGAATTGGGTAAATATCGGTTACAGTGTGGAAGGGGTTATTAGAATTTCAGCTATTGTTCGCTATGACCATTGGGAAATGCTATCCTTTGCGAAAGAATTGATGATTTTTGCAAAATGTAAGTCTGCAGACTCGACCCATGTAAGTCCATGTGAGTGAATAATTGCGTTTGTATATATTCGTGTCTGTAAGAGTATGAGATGTACAGAGAGAAAGAGGAGATTGGGCACGCAGAATAAGAAAAAAAAAATGATGGGAATCTCTAAACGAGAATTTGTTTCTTTATGACTTGATAGAGTCAGAGTTTTGTGAGATAATTCTGTGGAAAAAATAAGTAAGAAAGAATTATTTTTTTTGCCTATGATTAACATTCAGTTACAATATTCTTGTCTTGTTTATTTACAGAATCAACTGTTGCTAGCAATCCTTCGGAAAACTAGCCTCATGCTGAATTTGTTTCCTTGAGTAACTGTGCAAATTGAAGTATGTATGAGTTTTGGTTATTTGTTATTATAGCCGTTGTGAGTAAGACAGATAGAATGATTTGTCCCTTGGATACCTTAGGGAAGTAAAAAAAAGATTCTTTTTGATTGAGGAGAATTTTTATCTTATTGAACCTCAGTGACAGGTAATAAAGAATTTTTTATTTTCTGAATAAAGTTTACCGTAATTTGTTAACAGTTAAGGTAGGTCTGATCGGAATAATCTTTTCATATTCTTAATTGCACTAGGAAGTTTCGATTTGAAATTAGCTCTCTGTTATGTGCTGTTAACGCAAGAGCCTTCATTTGCGTAATGTAGGGCTGCTTGGGTGAATAAATATCCTAAAATGGTTGTTGTATGTTTGCCAGAATTCAAGTTCGTCCTTGTTTGAGTACAAGCAAAAGAGATGGAAAAGCACAGGATAAGAGTATCCGAGTGCTGTGAAAGGCAATGTATGTAAGGTGTGTCTGTTGTGAAACTTCTGTCAGAAAGCATGTTTTCAGTTGTTAATACAAACACTGTCACAACAGTTTATCCATATCGAAGTTCAAGCGATTGGATATCTGGAGAATTTGAAAACATAGCCCCGATGACGATGTCGTCATGAGGGCGCACTTAGGGAAAGCGTGTATTTGAGAGAGAGAGAGAGAGAGAGAGAGAGAGAGAGAGAGAGAGAGAGAGAGAGAGAGAGAGACTTTTTGTACTTGAAAGTTGAGATGCCCAAAGAGTTTTGATGTCGCTTGTTGTGAGTTGACAGATACTGATTAAGACTTGGGAATATGGATATTCCTGTTGTAGATGTTGAGGGATCATTGTGTTTGTTCACCGTCTGGTTGGACTGGTGTTCTGTTGTGATGCTTTTTGATGCCATACCTGACTCCGGTTAAGGGGGAGAAAGAAGGCCAGATTCTTTATGCTAGCGAACCCTATCTCAGGAGAGGTTGTTTGTTGTACTCAAGCAAGATGCTTGACCGCTGGCAGAATTTGAGCAATGAATGTCGAGATGTGGGGAACACTCCTGCAGTGAGAGTGGTTCCGTGGATCCCAGGCATATCACACTTAATGCAGAGTACAGGCATAGCCCAAATGAGTAGAGTGATGGTACTATTTTGTTGTTTTTTGCATGGACACCTGCAGAAGCCTGCATAAGTGCTCCGAGTAGAGGAACATAGCTTTGCTTCACTATGATACTTTTTATTAGTATAATATTGTTAGTTAACTGTTAAGGATGATGCACATTGATTAAGTTAGGATACAGCTGTTTAAAAGCTGTTTCATTATGTTTATAATATATTGCATGTTTTATTATTTTTAAAGATGTCAGATGATGTTTCAGTATTTTTGATGATATTAAATACTATTTCATTATGTTTGATAAAGTTTGATTGTGATGATGTTTTCTTGTTACTTTTTTTGCATATTATGGCC
>NC_090733.1:31876314-31878814 GCF_036898095.1 Palaemon carinicauda
CATCTGCCATTACCAGAATGGATATTTTGACTAGATGTATATCAGCTGGAGGAAGGCTTCAGGAATGGGGTCACTTTTACACTACTAAATAAATTGTCCAAAACAAGTTGTCCTTATGTATATGTTAACGTTTTGTGCTGTTTTGTCTTCTATACAGCAATATGTTTTAGCTTTCTCGTTCTTTTACCATGTTACGGTTTTTTATTATTAATTTGTATTCGGAATACTGATTCTCAATGAAGACATGAAATGAAAGCAAGATATACATCTGGGTCTTCGATATTATATAATCATATTTGATTCCACAAATATAAGAGATTTTAACTAATTCGTTTCCCCCTATCCATTAAAGGGTCTTATAGTTTTTTTTATAAGGCATCTCATGACACATAAGATCATAATGTTCCCGGCCAAGCAATTATCTTGAGAAGTAGAAGGCATATCTTCGTCATTAAAAGGTAAGCTGGAGAAGGGGACATCCCAGAGAGGATATAAAATGAGAATGAACTGCACACGCTAATAGTCCTGCAATAACACACATCGTTAACAGAGTGAAATTGCGTAGATGAACGTAAATAATAATAATAATAATAATAATAATAATAATAATAATAATAATAATAATAATAATAATAATAATAATAATAATAATAATAATAATAATAATAATAATAGTAAAAAAATTGACAACACGGCTGAGTTATCATGAAAGAAACAAGGTCAATAAGATGCAGGAGACTGAAGGTTAAAGTCTCCATGCAAGGCTCGGTAATAGTTCTCTTCGAAAGTCTTGCGCAATGCGTTTTAGTTATGATATTATTTCTGTAGGGAAGAGGGCAACCCTACGTGGTTGGAAAGTTTAGAGTGCTCGAAATGAAATGTACACGAGGGAAATATTCATTTGAATATAAGCATCCAGTTAACAAAAAAAAGGCAATAATAATAATAATAATAATAATAATAATAATAATAATAATAATAATAATAATAATAATAATAATAATAATAATTTTTTATTTTAATTTGGGTCGTACTGTATTTTGTAGGTATGGATATCAATAACTTACAGCAATTAGATTTCGCTTAAGTGGTATGCAATCATACCCACATAAGCCCGAAAATGTATTTCATAGAAGAGCTTTTGAGACCTTTATGAGAATAAATTGTCGTCTTACATGCTGGAGAAAAAAAAAAAATATACATTTCATGACTTATGTTATTTTCTTGTTCTTTTAATTTTTGCTGGTGTTGTTACTCTTAAAATAATAGACGTTAAGAAGACCAAAGTTGGTTCACAAATTAAAAAAAATTCTTCGCAATAAGTTTACAGTTGTTTATCCCCCCGCAAGCCATTAGACCAGACATATGGTTAATAGTCAGATATTTACCTAAAGTAGCCTCCATTTACCCACTAATAGCAAAGCCAACAAAATAATGTTGAAGACTATAAACTGGAAAAACTTTCCTTCTCCTGATGTCTTGCAATTTTTCACATGATTAACAGCGAGTTTGGCCATTTACTTATTTATCTTAGTACCTCGATGTTTTTCATAAATAAATTCAAATTAAATATTCAATTTGGCTGACGTATATAACAGATTAATAAATCAAAATATTGTAAAATTAGGATTGCAAATATTACAATAAATAAATGTAATTCACTTACGTCTCAGACTCGATTAATCTATGAAATCTAAAATGTAAATTTCTCGATTCTCATGATTATGGTCTTCAAGGTATATATCCTTGCAGTACAAAAGTATAATTACAAATAGCTCTACCGAATCAAACGTGATTTGATAATCTCTTTAACATAGAATAAATGGAGTTCGGATCATAATCATGAATGATTAAATAATTCTATTCAAATCATTCCTAATATGATCAAGTTATGAGTGCAGGGATTGAAACATTAATGATTACATTTCTTCTTCTTAATAAATGTGTAATGTTTCTAATCTTGTAGTCATCACTCAATCATGTATTTCATAGTATTACATTTATAAAGGAATTTCCAGTCTTCGCGAGTAAAGGTTTAAATCAGCATTTCCCTAAAATTTGAAACTACAAAGGGATGGGGGATAATAACAGTTTCTTGTGGCTATGCAATTCATTTTTACTAACCGCCTTCTTTCAACTTTATTATGAACCCTTTTTTTTATGTCAGTATAATAGAATGTCCAAAATTTATCATTAATCGAAAGACAAGTAATAAACTACCAATTAGCTACGATGGTGAAGGTAGGTTGATTTCAATTCTAAGTACAAAACTCCTGAATTCGACAGGTATAAGTACAGAAAAATTGTCATTGACTTTTATCTTTCTTCGTGGCCAAGTGGTTTAGTCACTGTCTATACAAGCTTGCCGACCAGGGTTCGATTCCCGGCCGGTCACAAGCTCTTGTCTTTGTGTGATTTGGCCTGGGGCTCTAATCCCGAGGTCATTAAGAGAATCCAGAGATAAATGTATCAAAAATATATATGGCTTATTTGAAAATGA
>NC_090733.1:31891314-31893814 GCF_036898095.1 Palaemon carinicauda
AAGCATAAGAACTCCCCTGGCTTAAAGCTGCCAGTTTTAATGACGTTTTAGTTTCAAGAACGATTTTTTTTTTTTCAGTCAACTATTTTCCGAAGAGTCTTACAAGGGGGTGGCAGATTTACAAAAGTTGTCGACGTTTCGTTGAATACTTCATATATGGTTGAATTTACTTGGAATAGACCTGGACTTTACTTATCCGGCTATCCTTAAGGCGTTGGTACCATCAATACCCCTCGCATGTACACTGCAGGCATACTAAAGCCACATGATACCACCCAGTTTTAACTCATCAAGACCAATCTCATTCCTCTCTCTTTTCACAGTCCAACCTTTTAAACTCACTTCAAGATTCAACTGCAAGGATTTCTGAACAGCTGTTACTTGCCAGTTTCATTTATTTATTTATTTCATTTTTTTTTTTATCTTCGTGTTTGCAAAAGTCTTTTATTTAATCTAACGAAAAAATAAAGAATAAAAAGGGCACACGACAGTATATAAGGTTATGACTTAGTTTTCTAAATTACATTACATAGGAGATAACGGATTCACTTCCTTTTTATTTTTTCTTTGACGAAAGTTTAAAAATGATCTAGATAGTATGCATGCAATGTAAGGACGGTAGAAATATCCCTTCTGATATATGTTAAATCAAACACCAACGTGCATTGAACATTTCATTTTAATTGTGGATCATACATATCAATCATGGATTAAATCTTATCAATTAGAATGGAGTTTCACTTCACATTCTCAGGAATTTAATAAAAAAAAATCTTATAAAACACATATTGGCAACTCTATTTTGCGCGACCTGATCTAGATTTGCCTGCAAAACTTAGGTTAATTTCTTCCATAATTTCAGACTCTGAAACATACCCTTTGTGAAAAAAGTTATCGTACAAGACTGATTGAACAACCTATACCCTTGATTGATTTACTTCAAACTAAAATAAAAGGAATAAATTCCCTAACCATCGAAAATTTATCAATTTTTACTTTGAGAGAATAGTGATGAGAAATTCCGCATAATATTATGCATTCTAATTATCGTTTACAAGATACATATATATGCTCGTCAAGATTTTTTTTTTTCCGTCATCTATTTGCCGAATTTATTTGATGCACCACATTTAGAGTCTACTTTACACTATGGGCTTAATTAATTTGATTCAAAACAGAATAAGGAAAAAAGGAATATATCGAAATATATTTTTGAGAGGAACCGTGAATATTGATCTTTACTTTATAACTCTCAACCCTTTCTTCTCTTCTATGACAATACAACACATCTGAATTTCTTTGTTCAAAAATTAGTCTCCGTTACCAATGAAAAGAAATAGCAACACGCATAAAATATCCCCATAAATATCAGTAAACTGTTAGTAAACATTATTAACCTAAGGACGGAAAGGTAATGTTCCTGACAGAACCCGCCACTTAGCCTATACATTGCATCATGTAAAAATTAGTAAATAGCTTTTCAGCTTTCCCATAAGTTAGGAATGATCTACTGCACTTGAACTACGCCTGTGTACACATTTATACACATGACTTAAACGAATTCGTGTTTGGACTGCAAACACTCACGTTGATTTATGACGCATAACGCAAAGAAACACGACAATAATACAGCAAATAATTCGGAATGACGTATTACCAGTTAAGCGTGACTCGCTACCAGCCGACTTTTTTTTTTTTTTTTTTTTTTTTTTTTTTGACATGATATGGGATCACTTTCTCTCTTATCTCCTCCAGGAGCATCCCAAGTGACATCTGGCTAAATTACGATATGCAGCCTCGCATGTAGGGATTAGAATATTTCAAGGCATTTAAGTCCTCTTTTGCAACCCATCCTTTATAGCTCGTATTATAGTGAGATCAAACATACTACGGTTATCAATTGAACTACAGAAATGACTGCTTTCTGCTAATTCTCTGATTATTCGGAAAGGTATAGCATTTTTAGATGGAATATCTTACTAAAACTTTTCAATGTGAATTAGAAGACATGAGGAATTATAGGAACATTGTAAAATATCATAACAAAAGTTAAAAACAGGGAAAACAAAACAGGAAGGCTAATCTTTAACACAAGTTGCTTCTAACTTATACTTAATGAATAACGCATGAGCAGCGGTGTATTATACCCTTTATAACATTAGAGAGTGCAAGTAGGCCTAACCTTTGAATTTCTATGTTCACCAAAGTAGATTTCTTAGTGTACTCCGTTGCTTATGGGACTATATCAGTTATGTCAGTTTGTTGGGTTGAATCCACAGGTTTCACACTCGGCTTTTTATTCCCTTTAACACTTAAAACTTTAGGCAAGGGACGATATAGCCATAAAGTTTGTTTACCGTTGGTATTGCTTTTAGGGGATATATCAAACATTTCCATTTGTAATATCTGTCGGCGAACTGGGACGGAGAGTATGTTTGTATGATTGCTTATAGATTTATTTGTCTTTAATTCCATGTCTTAAACGTACCTTAGAAATTTA
>NC_090733.1:31898814-31901314 GCF_036898095.1 Palaemon carinicauda
CCTACTCCGTGCCCTTTGGATACGCCGTTTACCTGAACCTGTGCGCGCTGCCATACCCGATGTCGATAGTTTACCCATAAAGGACTTGATGACCGAAGCCGACGCCCTTATGGACATCCACTTCAAGACTTCCATCAACGCCTCCACCCCTGACGACGAGGATGCCTATTCAACGTCAACCGAAGCTGACATGAATGCCGTAGGACATACACGCCTACCCCGTGACGTGCCGAAGCGGCGACAAAGCCGTCCACCACCCACCAATCGCTCGCGCCCCAACGAACGACTTTTACAGCCACTTACTACCTCCCATCCACCGCAGTTTTGCTACTACCACTTCAGATTTGGGGCAACCGCGAAGAAATGTGCCAAAGATTGTCAGTGGCCATAAAACGTGTAAGTAGGCCATCGCTTGTGGCGGTGGCCTCCCATGTTTCTAATCTTTTCTTTTTACAAGATGCAGGAACGGGCGTGCGATTTTTGGTAGACACGGGTGCTTGTCGTTCTCTTTTGCCAAGGAAACTCTTCAAGGCACAACGTAGTCTGTCTACATCTGCCGACATCCGCTTGGTAGCTGCCAACGGATCTGCGATACCCACCTACGGTTACGAGAGCCTCACATTATCGTTCGGAAACGGTAAATTCAATTGGAAGTTTCTCGTTGCTGACGTCACAATGCCAATCCTCGGTGCGGATTTCCTCTCTCATTTCCACCTTCTGGTTGATGTCGCCCACCGACGATTGGTCAACGCAGACTCGTACTTGTCGACACCTCTTCATCCCGCCCCCTCTAACCTCGCTCTCCACATCAGTGCACCCATGGATGCCTACGCCCACCTCCTCACGTCGTACCCGGAAGTTTTCCATCCAGAACTTCGCCAAACGCCCACGGTTCCTGCCGAGCACGGTATTTATCACCATATTAAGACGACGGGACCCCCAGTCTTCGCAAAATTCAGACGTCTGGCACCGGAACGATTGGCAGCCGCCAAACAGACGTTCGCCGAAATGGAGAAAATGGGCCTTTGCCAAAATGCCTCCAGCCCATGGTCGTCACCCTTACACATCGTTCTGAAGAAAGACGGCTCCCTCCGTCCGTGAGGGGATTACAGGCGCCTGAACATGCAAACAGAACCGGATCACTACCCCTTCCCAAACATTGCCGAGGTAACCTCCTACCTGCACAAAGCAAAGGTTTTCTCTACGCTCGACCTCCTGAAGGGGTATTATCAGCTGCCTATGAACCCAGAAGACATCCCCAAGACCGCCATCACCACTCCCTTTGGTACATACACCTTCAATTACTCCTGTTTTGGCCTTCGTAATGCTGGGGCAACGTTTCAACGTCTCATGGATGGTATCTTAGGGGACCTCCCTTTCTGTGTATGTTATGTGGACGAAATACTTGTGTTCTCCTCCTCAAAAGAGGAACACCTCCGTCACCTGCGCATCGTGCTCGACCGCCTGCAACAAAACGGCCTTGTAGTCTGGTACGACGAGTGTACCTTTGGCTCCAACGAAGTGTTGTTCTTAGGGCACCGTATCACTCCTGAAGGAGTCCATCCCCTCCCTGAGAAGGTAGCAGCCGTTCAGAATTTCCCCACGCCCTCGACCGTCAAAGCTCTGCAGGAATTCTTGGGCATGATCAACTATTATCACCGTTTTCTGCCAGCCATTGCCGCCACTCTTGCTCCCCTCTACGCCTCCCTCAAGGGCAAGCCAAAGGACCTGAAGTGGGGTCCCTTTCAAGAAGCAGCCTTCTGCAATGCAAAGAAGGCCCTATCAACTGCTGCGGCTCTCACTTTTCCTATCCCACACGCCCCTCTCCTTCTCTCCACCGATGCCAGCGACGTCGCTATTGGTGCAGTACTCGAGCAGGTGGTCAAAGGCTTGCCCCGCCCATTGGCTTTCTTCAGCAGAAAACTGTCCAAGGCAGAATCGGGTTATTCTACCTTCGATCGAGAATTGCTGGCGGTGCACTTGGCTGTCCGTCACTTTCGCCATTTCTTAGAAGGTACGCCCTTCGTCATTCATACAGACCACATGCCTCTGGTGCACGCCTTCACTCGACAGTCTGACGCCTGGTCCGCCCGTCAACGCCGACATCTCTCCGCCGTGGCTGAATACAATTGCACCCTCCAATACGTCCCTGGGAAAATAAATCCCGTTGCCGATGCCCTGTCAAGAAACACGTTGGCTGCCGTTCAACTGGGATTGGATTACAACGCCCTGGCTGAAGCCCAACGACAGGATCCAGAATATCAAGCTTATAGGACATCCTGCACGTCCCTCCGTTGGGAGGATTTTCCCCTCGAAGACTCCAACACCACCCTCCTCTGTGACGTCAGTACTGGTAGACCGCGACCTTGGATTCCTGCTCCCATGCGCCGACAGGTGTTTGATTTCATCCACGGCCTTTCACATCCCTCGTGCCGTTCTACTGCACAGCTGCTGAAGGCAAAGTTCATTTGGCACGGCATTTCTAAGGATGCTAAGGATT
>NC_090733.1:31922773-31927773 GCF_036898095.1 Palaemon carinicauda
GTATCATAGTGAAGCAAAGCTATGTTCCTCTACTCGGAGCACTTATGCAGGCTTCTGCAGGTGTCCATGCAAAAAACAACAAAATAGTACCATCACTCTACTCATTTGGGCTATGCCTGTACTCTGCATTAAGTGTGATATGCCTGGGATCCACGGAACCACTCTCACTGTAGGAGTGTTCCCCACATCTCGACATTCATTGCTCAAATTCTGCCAGCGGTCAAGCATCTTGCTTGAGTACAACAAACAACCTCTCCTGAGATAGGGTTCGCTAGCATAAAGAATCTGGCCTTCTTTCTCCCCCTTAACCGGAGTCAGGTATGGCATCAAAAAGCATCAAAACAGAACACCAGTCCAACCAGACGGTGAACAAACACAATGATCCCTCAACATCTACAACAGGAATATCCATATTCCCAAGTCTTAATCAGTATCTGTCAACTCACAACAAGCGACATCAAAACTCTTTGGGCATCTCAACTTTCAAGTACAAAAAGTCTCTCTCTCTCTCTCTCTCTCTCTCTCTCTCTCTCTCTCTCTCTGTGTGTGTCTCAAATACACGCTTTCCCTAAGTGCGCCCTCATGACGACATCGTCATCGGGGCTATGTTTTCAAATTCTCCAGATATCCAATCGCTTGAACTTCGATATGGATAAACTGCTGTGACAGTGTTTGTATTAACAACTGAAAACATGCTTTCTGACAGAAGTTTCACAACAGACACACCTTACATACATTGCCTTTCACAGCACTCGGATACTCTTATCTTGTGCTTTTCCATCTCTTTTGCTTGTACTCAAACAAGGACGAACTCGAATTGTGGCAAACATACAACAACCATTTTAGGATATTTATTCATCCAAGCAGCCCTACATTACGCAAATGAAGGCTCTTGCGTTAACAGCACATAACAGAGAGCTAATTTCAAATCGAAACTTCCTAGTGCAATTAAGAATATGAAAAGATTATTCCGATGAGACCTACCTTAACTGTTAACAAATTACGGTAAACTTTATTCAGAAAATAAAAAATTCTTTATTACCTGTCACTGAGGTTCAATAAGATAAAAATTCTCCTCAATCAAAAAGAATCTTTTTTTTACTTCCCTAAGGTATCCAAGGGACAAATCATTCTATCTGTCTTACTCACAACGGCTATAATAACAAATAACCAAAACTCATACATACTTCAATTTGCACAGTTACTCAAGGAAACACATTCAGCATGAGGCTAGTTTTCCGAAGGATTGCTAACAACAGTTGATTCTGTAAATAAACAAGACAAGAATATTGTAACTGAATGTTAATCATAGGCAAAAAAAATAATTCTTTCTTACTTATTTTTTCCACAGAATTATCTCACAAAACTCTGACTCTATCAAGTCATAAAGAAACAAATTCTCGTTTAGAGATTCCCATTATTTTTTTTTTTCTTATTCTGCGTGCCCAATCTCCTCTTTCTCTCTGTACATCTCATACACTTACAGACACGAATATATACAAACGCAATTATTCACTCACATGGACTTACATGGGTCGAGTCTGCTGACTTACATTTTGCAACAATCATCAATTCTTTCGCAAAGGATAGCATTTCCCAGTGGTCATAGCGAACAATAGCTGAAATTCTAATAACCCCTTCCACACTGTAACCGATATTTACCCAATTCTCACACACATATCAAAATTTTCTCACATCACTATCTAGTACAAAAAATTATAACTAATGACATCACGGCTTAAACAAACTATACAGATAGATAAAGACAGGACAATAGGAAACTACATGTGTAATGATAATACATTATAAACCCATGACCCAAGCGATCATTGGAGAAGTTGGGGGTGTGTGAACGTCAAGCCATGACAGGAGGCGAAAGTAAGACCAAGCTAAATCAATGCATAGGTAACATCTTGTATGTAGAGTCAATATATCACAAGCATCCCGTAAGAAACAGTTGACCTCTTTGATCTCTTCATGGAACCAGATGGCTTCCGATTATAATCTATTGTAATCATATCTGTGAAAAATGCTGAGATAACTAATACAACGTTATCAACACAAACCTATGTTTTGTTAGTTCTACTTATATTTCCACACGGAATGGTCCTCCAACCAAACCATCCATACTCCAGTGATGGAGTTAACAATAAATTTGGTTGAAGTTAATTTATCTTTGACTTATTCAAGAAGTAACCTACAACACTAAATAATTTTTTATCACATTGAGGAGATATGAGACAGAACAACGAATGTGTGTGTATGACACTCTCACACCAACAATTGGTGGCAGCTATTTCAACTTTAAAAAACAAAGATATCAACTGTAATAATTAGCAGTTACAACAGCAATGAATCTACAATTTTGACAAAGTATCTACGTCCACCGAAGAAGTGAACACATCGAACATCAACTATAAATATTATACAAACTAAGGAACAGGATCTTCAATCAACATACATCATTAAAACATCTTAAGAAGATGAAGGAATGTCCTTTAACTTTATCAGTGTATACTGAACAAACATTCAAGAATCACATCCAGGAAATAAACATTCAACAACACGACGGGAAATCAAATCAAAACATTCATCAACCAGCTAAATTCTTGCAAAACCAGAGAGAGAGAGAGAGAGGAAATGACGTCATCGATCATCGTCCATATATACTGAAAGCTAAGTACATTCTTTATTCATTCAGTTTTATGCAGTGAAGTGTTTTATGTCACGAGTGGATCGTCCATTATTGCTGGGGTGAGTTATTTGTAAATCTTCATTTTCCTTCATTAAAGGAATCTATAATAAACTTCGAATTCTCGTCTCGAATTTTCTTTTTCTCAGTGCTAATTACGTTTTCTTTCAGAAGTTCTCGTAAAATATCTTTGTCTTAATATCATTATTTTGGGGAATTTTATTATAATCTACAACATATCTTTATTGTATAGTGCTTATGCGTTTACGCTGTGGATGTATTTATTCATATAGAAATTTTGATAGGATCGCAAGGAATCGAAGAGATAGAAAAAAAGTTAAAATAAACATGACGCCTCCTGTGAATCCCGGACCGAGTAACCCCACTCCCGGACCGAGTAACCCCGCTCCCGTATTAACCCTAGTAATTGCACGTTCATATATCCTTCCTTTAGAAGGTCGGGTCAATGGGTTCTTACCTCAGAATGTCGAGTCTCGGATTTCATCAGTTGACGCTCACTTAAACACAAAACATATCATAGACCCATTTGTATAATTACAAGAAGCTAAAAGTTTTCTAAACTTTGCTAAAGGAGATGCAAGCTCGTATCTTAGGAAAGTTTCTTTTCAAGAGCCAGTTACATGGGACGTTTTCAAAGTTAGGCTATGTGCGATCTATGTCGGAGAAGAAGCCTTGCCTTAGATGTAGTTTTAACATTTAGAAATAAACTTAATCAAGCCACTAAGACTCAGCTTAATGTTATAGAAAGAGCAGCTCTCATTGCCAATAGGCTAAATAAATATCAGGATATTTTAGGTAATTCCCCATGGGTTACGGGAGATAACATCGCCCTGAAATATTTTTTTACGATTAATGTATTTAACTTGCATGACAGTTATGTTGCCAGAGGCTTTAGTGCTGTGCTTTGATAAAAAGTTAACACCCGAAAGTACAGAACTAGATGTATATAAACAGATAAAGAAACATATGTCTAAGTGGACTGATCTTGCTCCCTTGTTTACCCAAGGTTTTGCAAAAAATTAAACTAAGCCTCAACAAGGAAACGTAGTTAATAATAATCAAGTTGCAGGGATGATGTGTTATAATTGTAAACGTCAAGGTCACTTGATTGCAGACTGCAGAACACGATGTTTTTCAATATATAATAGTTCAACTCATTCATATAGTCGATGCTACTCGCGTAATCAACAACAGAATCCTAGAAACACACAGTTAATTCCCCAGTCAATTCCCTATGGAAATATAAAGAAAAATCCTCGGTTCAATAAGAAGAAATAGCCAAACGATATGCAGTTCAAAATAAAAAACATACAAATAGTGCTACCAATAACTCTGTTCCTGGGCCGTCTACCCAGAATTCGCAAGGTTAAACAAATTCTCAGAATGTGCAAAGCAAAGCAAATACCACATAATTAACTCCAATGGGGAAGAAAGTGAAGTTGGGTCATTCGTATCAACACTCTTTGTATCAAATAATCCATTTAGTGTTTTATCAGATCTTTGTGAGTCAATAGATTTTCCTATGAAACACACAGCCAAATCAAATAAATCAGTGCAGTTTCTCGTAGATTTGCAACAAATTCACAAAATAATAAGCCTAAATGAGTTACGACCAACATTATATTCTGTAAATTTAGAATACCGATCCTTTACATTGTTTTTTGACTCTGGTAGTTCATGTTATATAAGGGATTTGAGGACTTGTCACTTATTATTTTCGAACTTCCCTATAGAGAGGTCCGGAGTAATGCTCTCGGGTATAAGAAATAATGAATTAAATGTAATAGGAGTAACTCATGTTCAGTACAAGGTTGGTAAACGCACGTTTGCCGATACATTCATCGTTGTACAAAATATTGATATGTATCCAGCTGTAATTATAGGATACCCGTCTATGGGCAATCAAAACATTATCTTAGCCCCTGCCAAACTCGGCGTGTATATCAAAGGAAAATTCTAATAAGTCTTCTAATACCTCAAAATCAGTTTTGGATAAAAAGGAGACAACAAATAAAACAGTAACGCACGTTGAAGAACCAATCACTTGTCTCAAGAATAAAGAAATAATATACGCGACCCAACAGAATTCTCATTAACCCGTAATATCATTTTGTACGCAATCTATCGAGCCGAACGTAACTTCGAATATAATCGTGCGAGTAAAGAAAACTTTTCCGGGACCTGAAATATTAATCCTTTCCGACACTTTAAAAACTAACGTATTGTACGTCACACAAGCTATTTATACAGTCGGCTCACAACAACAATGTAATGTTGAAGTCTGTAA
>NC_090733.1:31943867-31956367 GCF_036898095.1 Palaemon carinicauda
TTGACACAGGTGAAAGAGACGGAAGGTTCTCAAGAACAAGTTTATTGACAGATAATAAACAGACAGGTTAACAACAAATATATATATATATATATATATATATATATATATATATATATATATATATATATATATATATATATATATATATATATATATATATATATATATATATATATATATATATATATATATATATATATATATATATATATATATATATATATATATATATATATATATAAAAGAGGATAACCCAAAACTTTAAGCATAAGTATAATAGTAAACAGAACTTGTTTATCTGAAAGAAAAACCATTAAACACCACTTTAATAAGATACCAAGGTATCAAGTCATAAAAGTCTGTATTACAAATCAATCACATTAGCGTTAGAAACGCTCGGCACACATGTCTGAACTTATGCTAGGTTCACCTTTGAAAGAAGGAACAGTCTATATGGGCACTTGGTGCCCTCATTTAGTTTGTAGTACAGTATTTACTTACACACTCACCCTGGACTTAATCGTCCCAATTAAGACCACTGTTCCTCGCAGAGTTAAACAGTAGGGTTAACTACACGACCCACTGCTACCACAGATCTCTTAAGTTCCTCTACTTGCTTCGCATAGTGGCGAAAGAACACCCTGGAAGACTTCCAGCCCGTGTATGAACGGAGATGTTCAAAATCCATACAATTAAAGAAATTTAGGGATGAGGCAACTTTCCTCGGATCGTGACCTGCAGGTGGACTGTCAGGATCCGCTCTGCGAATAAAATATGTGATTTTCGCTCTGAGTTGATTCAGAGATAAATTTGAGCCTGATGTTTCTCCCCTGAATAGTTGACCACCCTTGAAGTCTGAAGTTCTACGAAGATAGACCTTTAGGCATTCTACTGGACATAGAGATGCATCTTCTTTCAGAGGGCAGATTCTCCAGGGACCCCACCTGTTGGTGGGTAACTCATTCTTGGCGAGAAACGTAGGATCCGGAAACAGGTTCAGATCCCCCCATCTAGGAACTGAACACG
The DNA here is from genome assembly GCF_036898095.1 of Palaemon carinicauda. NCBI lineage: Eukaryota > Metazoa > Arthropoda > Malacostraca > Decapoda > Palaemonidae > Palaemon > Palaemon carinicauda. Next base: position 31,944,897 of record NC_090733.1, read on the forward strand.
ACCTGCCTCTCTCGAGAGGGCTACGATCTCACTAACCCTGGCCCCGGACGCGAGTGCAAATAGGAAAATAACTTTTTGCGTCAAATCCTTTAACGCACATTCTTCATTGCTCAACAGGGAGGCGAAATGAAGAACTTTGTCTAAAGACCATGAGATGGGCTTTGGAGGTGCTGAAGGTTTGAGCCTAGCGCAGGCTTTCGAAACTTTATTAAAGATCTCGTTACCTAGGTCGATCTGGAAGGCAAATAAAATGGGTCTCATCAAAGCAGATTTACACACTGAAATCGTGTTAGCTGCCAACCCTTGGCCATGGAGGTGGATGAAGAAAGATAAGCAGAAGTCTGTTGAGATCTCCTGCGGATTCTTTGCCTTTACAAAGGCCACCCATTTTCTCCAAGATGACTCATATTGCCTTCTAGTCGATTTGCACTTATATTCCTCTAGGAAGTCTATGCTGGCTTTCGAAATCCCGAAACGCTTTCTCACCGCAAGGGCGAGAAAATCATGAGCTTCAGGGTCCGGGTTTTCTGTAATGAAGCGCAGACAGTCGACTTCTGGACTCGCTGGGTCAGAACTGGATGTGGTAGCGGCACGAACTTCATCTGTAGTTCCAACGCCAAGGGGAACACATACTGTTCGGCCACTTGTGGGCCACTATTGCCGCTACCCCCTTGAAGGATCTCAGTTTGTTGAGGACCCTCAACAGAAGGTTGTGAGGAGGGAACAGATAAATCATGGACCATCTGTTCCAGTCGAGGGACATTGCGTCCACTGCTTCTGCTAAGGGGTCCTCGTACGGGGACACGTACAGGGGCAACTTCTTGTTTTCTTTCGTCGCAAAGAGGTCTATTTGCAGTTCTGGGACTTGATTCAGAATGAAGGAAAATGATCCTGCGTCTAAGGACCATTCCGACTCTATCGGTGTGAACCTGGATAGTGCGTCCGCTGTCACATTGCGGACTCCTTGAAGGTGAACTGCCGACAGGTACCACTTCTTCTTTTCCGCCAATCGGAAAATGGCTAACATCACTTGGTTGAGAGGTGGTGACCTCGACCCTTGTTGATTCAAGCATCTCACAACCACCTCGCTGTCCATCACCAATCTTATGTGGATCGAGTGACGCGGGGAGACTTTCTTTAAGGTAAGGAGCACTGCTATAGCTTCTAGAAAGTTTATATGAAAGGTCCTGAATAGCTTGGACCAAGTCCCCTGGACTTTTTTACGATGAGAGTGACCTCCCCATCCCTCCTTTGAGGAGTCTGAGTGAATCGTCATCGACGGGGGAGGTGGCTGAAGAAGAACCGACTTCTTTAGATGTCTTGCTTGGGACCAAGGTCTGAGAAGAGTACGTAGCCGAGGCGGCACTGGTCTTCTCAGGTCTCTTCGCGCGTTTGATGCATACCTTCTCCAAACTCCGGTTGCATCCTTTAGCTGTGCTCTTAGCACTGGGTCTGTCACTGAAGCAAACTGGAGAGAGCCTAGTACCCTCTCCTGTTCGCGTCTTGATATCCTTTCGATATCTAGAAGTCTCTTGACAGAGCCCGCTATCTCCTTCCTTTTCTTCGTCGGGATGGAGAAACTGTGTGACAAAAGGTCCCAGTGGATTCCCAGCCACTGGAACTTTTGGGATGGAGAAAGTCGAGACTTTTTTCTGTTGATCTTGAAGCCTAGGTACTCTAGGAGCTGGATCACCTGACTGGAAGTTTGCAAGCATTCGGTCTCGGATGCTGCCCACACCAGCCAGTCGTCCAGGTAGGCTACTACCTGAATTCCCTTTAGGCGTAATTGTTTGAGAGCTGCGCTCGCAAGCTTCGTGAAAATCCTTGGGGCTATCTTTAGCCCGAATGGCATGGCTCTGAAGGCGTACAGTCTCCGTTGTAGCCTGAACCCTAGGTAGGGGGAGAGTCGACGGCTGATTGGAATGTGCCAATAGGCGTCTGACAAGTCTATAGAGACTGAGTATGCCCTCTTGGGCAGTAAGGTCCTTATGTGTTGCAGTGTTAGCATCTTGAATTTGCAATTCACTATGAACTTGTTGAGTAGCGACAAGTCCAGAATGACTCTGAGCTTTTCCGAGTCTTTCTTGGGAACACAAAACAGCCTCCCTTGGAATTTGATGGACTTCACCTTTTGGATCACCTTTTTCTCCAACAGTTCTTGAACGTACTCCACCAAAACGGGGATGGAGTGTTGGAAAAACCGAAGGCACGGGGGTGGAGTGCTGTACCAGCTCCAACCCAGTCCATTCTTGAGTAGGCTTTGGGCCCAGGGATCGAAGGTCCAGCGATCCCAAAATTTCATCAGTCTCCCTCCTACCGGTATCGTTTCACTTGGACTGCCGTCCTGAGGTCTTGCCTACCTGACCACGACCACCTCTGAATCCCCTTCCCCTTGAGGGGCGCCTAGACGAGCCTCTGGCTGCTCCTCTAGGTTTTGCACGAAAGGAAGAAGACTGTCCTTCGAACGTTGGGGTGAATGTGGTTGACTGACCTGGCACAGCCTGGGGTACCCACTGAAAAGTAGTCGGGGTTTGTGCCACCATCTGGGGCACTGGAGGCAAAGGCAATTGCAGTTGCTGTTGCTGTCTATAAGGCTTGGCTGGCCGAGACGGTAGCCTAGTCCTCATATTCTTCCTCTTTGGTTGAGGACCCTCATCCGGGGAAGATTTTCTTTTGATAGCCAGGCCCCACTTCTGGAGAAGGTTTCTATTCTCCACGGCGGCCTTATCAACAACCTCTTTGACCACATCGGTAGGGAAAAGGTCTTTTCCCCAAATGTTGGAGGAGATTAACTTCCTTGGCTCGTGTCTCACCGAAGCCCCGGTGAACACGAATTCCCTGTAAGCACTCCTTGCCTTGACGAAGCCATAAAGGTCCTTCGTCACTATGGCTAGGTGAGACTTAGCCACTACCATGAACATTTCATGGACCTTAGGGTCACTTGCCATCGTCTCAAGAGTAGTCTGATGAGACATTGAGGCAGCCAGTCTTTCTTTTGTCTCGAACTCTCTTCGTAAAAGAGATTCGGACAGCTTGGGGAGGTACTCGCCGAATTGCCGTCCGGCAATATCAGCCTCCAACTTTCCCACTGAGAATGTCAGATGGACATCCTTCCAGTCTTTGTGGTCCATAGGCAGGGCCAGCGACAAGGGTTTACACTCCTCCAGGGAGGGGCAAGGCTTGCCGGCCTCGACTGCCTTTAGGACAGCCGCAAACCCTTTCTGTAAAAAGGGGAAGGCTCTATCAGGAGAGGACACAAAAGAAGGGAGCTTCTTGCTCAATGCAGCTACTTTCGAATTAGAGAAGCCCCTCTCTTTCATCGAGGATGAAAGTAGGGCTTGAGCCTTAGCGTGGTCTATAATAATGACCTCCTTCGGCTCTGTCTCCTCCCTTGAAGCTGGTTCTTTTCTCAGCCGAACATAGCAGTCCGGATATGATGCCTTGCTGGGCCAGAATTCTACCTCCTCTAGGGGAACTGAACCCAGCTTATCCGAGATGACGATCTTTCCAGTCGTCATCGGCATGTGCTCAGCATACCTCCATGGGTTAGCATCTGAGCATATGGGAAGGTCTTTCACATTGAGCCTTTTCTGGGGCCCATGTGATTCTGCCAGGGACTGCATACGCAGTTCCATTGCAGCTGCCTTCTCCTGATTCTCCTTATGCATTTGTTGGATCATATCAACAATCGAAGAGAGGGCCTGTCCCAGTTCTACTGGGAGACCAGCCGATGTTGAGGGGATAGGCTCCGGCATCTGAACCGGAGTAGCCGACACCTCGTCGACCTCATCCTCTACGACATCTGGGGTTTGAACTTGATCCTGACCTTCTGCCAGGAGGTCTTCTTCCAAACATTCGTCCAGGTCACACATCCTGTCATCCAACTGGATGTCTTGCATCGCGACTGCGACTTCCACGTCCACCTGGACTTGATCTTGAGGGATCTCCTCTTGAGGTTGGGGAATCACTGCCTCAGCTGATGCCTGGGGAAAAAGATACGCCCTCATCTTCTTACTTGGAAGATAAGGGCCAGAGGTGTTCTTCTTGAAGCCCCTTACCCAAGTACGAAGCTTTTCCCTTGCTATATCCCTTGATTCCGCCGTTCTAGGGGAATCAAAAGCCTCAGTAATCAGGTTAGTGCATACAATACATACCTGAGGGTCCCAATACTGGAGATCATCCTTGGAGACAGCGCATGCTGCGTGTCTCCTACAACACTCATGTCCGCAGAGGTTCTTGCTGCGGACATTGCAGAAAACATTTCCGCACTTCGGAGGGTCCTCCTGTAAAGAGAAGAAATTTCCATGAGTATCAAGTGAACTATGTATCACTGGATATGCATAGTATAGCATAACAATTCATAAAGGAAAGACACACACTTGTGTTTCCCTCACAACCCATTGTTGTAGCCTTCCAGATAATAAAATCAAAATGGTTTATCTCTTCTAGAGTAACTAATGCAAGGATTCCAGAGGAAACAGATGGAGCTCACACCTAAGCAATGATTTTAAAATCCTGGATAATAGACAGGGAAGAACTCTGCTTCCTATCTGAGGGCAACAGCAAAGGGCTGTGCAAGAAAACACAATAGTGTTAGAAGATACAGTGCTGTACCTAAACCTTTACTATAGTTTTCTTCTTACTGTATATGCTATACAGAAGAATACTAGTACAGTATAGGAGGATGTGTGCCGGCCTGCCTTTGCCGGCCGGCACACACCACAACTAGCTATAAAGTATACTACTTAACAGCTATAGGGCGGCAGCACTCTGGTTCAAATGCCTGTGCCGGTCGGCAGCAACTGCCGGCCGGTAACAGCCAGTGTTAGCCGGCAATGGCTGCCGGCCAGCAACTACACAAGGTAGTACCCAGCTGCCGGCCACACTCTTGGTTACCGGAAGACAAGGACTGACATAAGCCGGCCGGCAAAGGTACAAGACCGATGCCAGCCGGTAGCAAAAGAACCAGAAGACTACACCTGCCCGGCTGCCGGCCTCATAGGCCGGCAGCCGGGACAGGTACAGCACTAGAAGAAAATAGAATGGATGCCGGGATAAGAGTGTACACAACCCCCAAGCCCGGCAACCGAAAGAGTGCATATAAGGAAGGGGAGAAACTAATTCAGGCTTCCTTGACCAATGCCGTCCGGCTCTGCCGGCAGGCATGGATGAGGGACCAAGAGAGGTCCGGGCAGCACTCGAAAATATAAGACCCTTGCCGGCCAGCAGCTCTGCCAGCCGGCAATGGGCTGAGTCAATTCCACATCCCAACCTATACTAGGTCCAGAAGTAGAACGACGTACAGTACAGTAAGACCCCTGCCGGCCAGCTCTGCCGGCCGGCAAGGTACAGTACAGTGATGGCTAGGCCATTACGGAGATAGAGGGGGAAGGGACAAGAGGGTCCTGCCAACCTTGCTTTAGTGACAGATCACCCGCAGCCAAGAAACTTATCTTAGCCTAAGGGAGATCTAAGGGGAAAGGCCAGCAATACTTGCCAGCTTCCAGAGCACCAAAGCAAGGAAGGCGTTGCTACTCCCAAGGGAAGAACTTATCCTCCCCCGAGAACAGCAACAGGACTTAGTCTGGTCGATCACAAAAGAAGAAATCATAACTACAGAAACCTTCGGTAGTGACCTAAGGGAGCTAAGCTCCCTTTGTATGTGTTAGGTCAGCGAGGGGGACTCTGCCCCAAGCCAGACAACACAGACTCAGACTAAAAACTCTGTTGTTCTGTCCCTCTTGAACCATAACTACAGGAACAGGAAGGTACAGTAACACCCTAGTATAGTTTTATCGAAAATAAATTCGGAAAAAACCACTTAGGGATAAGCCCAAGGCTTAAACAGAGGGAAAGGGATTGCATACCTTCTCCGAAGAAAAGAAAGCAACCGGGGAGTATGATAAAGTATACTAAGGCTCCATAAGCAATTAGCCTAGGCACCAAGAGAATCGATTACCTAATTCACCGAAACTCACACGTATACAATCTTGGAAATATTCCACACAGTCTAAATGTATAAAATATAGCCTAAAGCTTCCATAAAATTTTAATTACACTCGGAAAAACCAAACTCATGCATGAAGTACTAGGACCAAACGACTAGGCTACATGGCCTAGCGTAGGCCAGAATGGCGAATACTTCGCCAAATAATACTAAGCACGAAAGGAAATCCTATGTAAAGCTAAATAGCTAAAATTTATTAAAGCAAAACAACCAGGAATGTCACTCTGACTAACTAATTTATACCTAGCGAGCGACAGTGTCCAGGACACCTCTGGTAGGCTACGGATCTTGTATCAAAGATTAATCCTATTAATCATTCAAAATTTTACCAAGAGCCTACATTTATACATAACAGACACTATACTCAACTTATCAGAGGCCAACGAAGACGGAGAAGCCATGAAAAGCCGAATAAATCCAAGATTTGCGAGAAAAACAGGAAAAAACACCGAGTTGTTAAGCTACGCAAAAAGGAATGCAGATGGCGCCAGGATTGGCGCCATGCACGCATACGAATCGGGGGATAGGGAAGCCTTGGGAGCGGCTCCCCTTTTTCTTTCCCGAATTCGTATCTCGTCAATCACCTCCTACGAGACGAAATCTCTGTCCAGGATGTAGATTGCCATGTGACGTGTCTAGAATACGTCCTCTGATATGTCGCGATATCCCTTTCACGAGGGATACTCGGTCCAGGAGTTAGAATTCTGGTACCTTAAGGTAAATTCTCTGGGAATATCGCCGTAGTTGTAATATACCCTAGGAAGCTACCCTATAGGAACTTCCATCATGACGACATGGCTTGAACCCAATATATATATATATATATATATATATATATATATATATATATATATATATATATATATAAATATATATATATATATATATATATATATATATATATATATATATATATATATATATATATATATATATATATATATATATATATATATATATATATATATATATATATATATATATATATATATATATACACACACACACATATATATATATATATATATATATATATATATATATATATATATATATATATATATATATATATATATATATATATATATATATATATATATATATATATATATATATATATATATATATATATATATATATATATATATATATATATATATATATGCATATATATATATATATATATATATATATATATATATATATATATATATATATATATATACTTATAAATATGTATATGTATATTTTATATTTATATATACTGTATATATATATATATATATATATATATATATATATATATATATATATATATATATATATATATATATATATATATATATATATATATATATATATATATATTTATATATATTCTATGCAGTTTTCATTAAAGGCGATAGCATTGGTGGTGTCAATATATTTCCTAAAAGAGTTCCATATTTTTTATCTCCATGTTTTCAGGTGTAAGATTTTGGTTAGAGAAACAATGATTATTCCTTTTCTTTGTATTTCATTTACGACTGCAAAAAAAATTATATGGAGTATAATTTTTGTCACGTGAAACATTAATATACATATTGTGCACTCGTTTTATATAATTACATTAAGCAAATATCAACCGTTTATTTTACCTCTTCAAATATGTGAAAAACTTATTACCAAGCAGAAAGGAGAAGAGCCAGCTCTTGAAAGTTTCCATTGAATAAACAATCTCTCTCTCTCTCTCTCTCTCTCTCTCTCTCTCTCTCTCTCTCTCTCTCTCTCTCATATAGCTTTATGATTTCTCCTCGGAAGGAATCGAGGCAAACGCCGGATCAGTTGATAGAAAAATTAACCCCGGGTTGGTTCTAAAGTTCCAAAGTTCCAAAGTGGGTACGCCATTACCAAATTTTTACCATAAATGAGACTTCAACTTTCGGACCATATAATTTCCTTTTTAATAAATATATTTAAAATCCTTAAGTTTCATATTCAACAATATTCATTCCTCAATACTATGTTTGGAGTAAATAAAAAACCAAATATTTTACATATTTAATTTGGACAATTTATAAAAATAAGTATATAAAAGTATAAATATAGAGAAAATAATCTGTAGAAAATATTTACATTATGCATAAGTAACTTTGGCGAACTGCATAATAAAGTTGAATGGGATGGCAGCATTTATGCCAATTTTCAAGGTCCTAGGCTGAAAAACGCCAAATCTGTGACAGGGGTGAAAATGGGCACTGACACAGCACTTGAAGGCACTGTGGTGGCACTCGTTGAAGGCACGTGCGTGGTACTTGTTGAAGGCAGTTGGGTAGCACTTTGAAAAGGCACTGAGGTGGCAACACTCTAGTAGCACTGATTGATGGCACACTGGTGGAGATGTGAACGTTCCCTGAGGGTCTCCTGAATGGGGTCAAGGTCATGGGAGGGTCATCTACATCGTTGTCGTCACCATCGTCATATGGTGGAGGCAACTTAACCTTCTTCATGGGGAATTGTATCCTCTACTTGCTTTGAAAATGAGAAGAAAGGTGAAATGGAGGCTCACTTTCCGAAGAGGTGCTAGATGGGGTAGAATATGATAGTGCTGAGTGGGAAAAATTGCTTACACTTCCCTGGTCGATGGTGTCAACCTAAGACACGTCACCATACTTTTGATAAAAAAAAAAAAAAAAAAAAAAAAAAAAAAAAAAAAAAAAAAAAAAAAAAAAACCACGTGTCCTCAGCACACTCAATATTATTAAAATCACTAAGATATTCCGAACTCGTCGAGTCTTCTCTCAGAAGGGAATTTCTTCTGCATTTTGCCAACCTGAAAAGTTGGATTTTTTTTTTTTTTTTTTTTTTTTTTTTCCTCCTATATACTTGAACATCCGGCAGCCTAGCACAAAGATGGCAACATCACTGCATAGCGACACTATTCACCAATTTCTAGTGAAAATCTCTTTTACTTTCATTAATATCACTGGGATATTTAGCGAAATGTGAAAGCATACGAAATTGAAATTTCAATAGAGTTTAGTAGTGTGATACCAAAATTGAGATAAAAAAAAAAAATGAAAAGCTACATCTCTGCGAATGTCTGAAGCTCCGACTTGTGCGTCCTACCCCTGTTGTATCATAACAAAGTCTTATACCTCGAGAACGACACCACAGATAAATCAACAGGATGTAACCTGGGAAAAATGGTTTTGCGCCTGCGCCTGGTCCCAAATTTGGGGCCTGTTAACTTACCCACGGTTAAGCTGAGTAAAGCAGGTTCTAAAGGCGATTCATGGCCTAAGAGGTTGTATCCGAGGTAAATATAAAATGTGAATTTTGTGGAAATGTGTCGACAAAGATAAATATCGCGGAAAATATATATATATATATATATATATATATATATATATATATATATATATATATATATATATATATATATATATATATATATATATATATATATATATATATATATATATATATATATAATGTCCGTGGAGAATCTTTTAGTATTAGAATTCATTTGTAAGAAAACTTTTGGATTTATTTCTTATCTTTCATCAAAAGATGAGTTTATTTTGTAATTTTCATATAATTCAATCGATATTGTTGGATTATACATAGTTCTAGATCAAGGTGTCCTTAAACCAGTACGGGTACTTGCAATCCTAATGTTTTAATGGTTTGAGGAAAATAATATAATAAAATATTTCATATATATATATATATATATATATATATATATATATATATATATATATATATATATATATATATATATATATATATATATATACATAATATATATATATATATATATATATATATATATACATAATATATATATATATATATATATATATATATATATATATATATATATATATATATATATATATATATATATATATATATATATATATATATTCTTACAAAGCTGGTCTGACAACAGAGTAGACTATTTTATTCATATATTTCATTTGTGTATTTAAGAGATGTACAGACAGCTCGTAAGGTGGGTTCCAATCTTGTAGCAATATGTATTTATGTAAATTACATGAGACTACCGTCATTCAATTATTTGTATTTTCATTCATTTTCATATATGTGTATTTTCGTCATTTCAAAGAATAAAATTTGTATTTCACATAGTTTTGTTTTGAAGTCCCATGTAACAAAAGCTAGTGTTTACATCATGTTTCCATATGGTTGGAAGTTGCATCAAGGTCCTAGACTAAAAATTATTATTTTTTTTTTTAAATCTTATGAAAGGAAGTGGGTGAAGTTAGCTGAGAGTGCTGCCTCACTATGCTACGAATAGACACTACTTCAATCTGCCAAGTTGGTAACTTGATGTCGTGAAACGCCGCCAGACCATAGCCCCACCATACGAGAATGATGAATTGGAAGTTCCTAGAATCAATTGGGATGATTTATAAGGGCATAGCAATGCATAAGATCCAGAGATCCAGCCTGACCCTCCGAAAGAGCCAACGTCCGGCAGTCCTCTATTCAGCATCTATCCAGCCACTATGCATTTCCTCTCAAATATGAATAGTGATTTCTCTCCATCTTATAATGTATAGTGTTATTTAAAAGTCTTTGATATTATTGTACGATTAATTTAAGATTGAAGTGTGTTAATGTATGTACATTTATATGGTAATTTTTTTTGTGACTGGCCCTGTGAGATTTGGTTAAAAAGTGAAGTGTATTTATTTTTTCCTAAGGTCCCTAGAGTAACAGATATGTATAGTGAGTGTAAATCTGATTAATTTCCTATAGCAATAAGGGGTCAATTCTTTTCATTAATTGTCAAAATAAAATATTTTCATAAATTGTATATTTTTTCAAGTGCCATTTTTTCTTTCTCTGTGGTCTAGATCAGATTTAAATTTTGATTGATTTATTCATGGTATTAATGTTGAATTGTTATTTTCATAGAATATACTTTTATAAAGTGTGTATTATTTCGATCACCAATAATTAACTCAGTAACTTGCTTGTGTCCTCTGACTGAGAACCGCAGTAAGAAGTTGTTTTTAGAATGGTTCCCGTTAAAAATAGAAAACCCAACACAGTTATTGTTTGGAGTGTAATGTAATGAGACTTTTAACCTATTCAGTGTTCATATATATATCATCCTCTGAGAGTTGTGTTTTATTCCTCGAGCCCATAGGTTTTTTTCTTGTGTATCATATTATGTAATGTAAAGCAGGTGAGCTTATGGACCTCGAAAATTTACGGAATTTGCTATTCGTAATAATAATGAATATATATATATATATATATATATATATATATATATATATATATATATATATATATATATATATATATATATATATATATAAATTTACATATTTATATATATATATATATATATATATATATATATATATATATATATATATATATGTGTATATATACATAAATAAATATATATATATATATATATATATATATATATATATATATA
>NC_090733.1:31961367-31963867 GCF_036898095.1 Palaemon carinicauda
TTTTTTTTTACAGAATGTTCCTCCAGGTACTTTATGAAAGTTTTTTTCTCTAAGATGATAACCAGAAATGTTTGCTACATTATTTATTTGTGAATTGAAAGAAAAGTTACAGTCAAAAGATAAGCCTAAATCACGGGCAAAGTTGTTATTTATGTTCCTTTGAATATCACTCAATTTTTTTTTTTTTTTTTTTTTTTTTTTTTTTTTTTTTTTTTTTTTTTTTTTTTTTTTTTTACCACCATAAACTCAGTATGACTTTCATTTAATTTCAGTAGTTTGATTATCCTCCACTCCCTAACACTGGCATGAATTCGGTTTAGAGTTTCGTCCATATCATTTATGGAGAGGTAAAATCGTGTATCATCTACAAATAATTTGAACTTCACTCCAAGCCTTTATAGTATTTTCGACAGACCAATAGTATAGATGCAAAATAAAATTGGTCACAGTAGACTCCCCTGTATTTAAAGGTTAATATGATGAATAATAGTTTCCAATTGGCACACTATAATTCTGTTAACTAAGTATTCGAAAGCTAGATCTTCAATGCCGATGAACCATAGACCATTTTGTAACAGTTCATGCACAACTGTATCAAAATCAGCACTAAGATCAAGTAATATTCAGATACCATCCATCCATCATTTCCAGTATATCATTCACAAAAGAACAGATAGCTTTCTCAGTAGATTATAATTTCCTCTAAGCAGACTGGATGACTGGAAAAACTACTATTCTTTCTAAGTGAATAATTAGTTACTTAAGAATTACGTATACTAGCTTTTTTAAATACAGGGTAGATTCGAAATGGGTCCATGCGAGCCTAATTCCTGATAATCTAGATCACTTCTCAGAACCAGTGTAACTACATAAATTTTCTTAGATTTGAGAAACACACTCGTCATTGCTTGCATTTGCTATTCTCGTAATTATATCAGCTAAACTAGAAAAGGTTCTCTCTCCAGTTATATCAGATACTGCCATTTGATCGATCTTTACTCTTTTGATGATCCTGGTGACATCATAGTGGGTTCTAATACTGAACCTCGTTAATTTTATCTATGTATCTGGTGTAGCATTAATCTGATGATGAATATTTGTAAATTACCTAGTTATATTTTCTATTTGTTTTTTGAAGAATAATAGAAAATTACTTGCTAAATCATGGTTACTATATCCCTCTGGTACCCTTTCTTGATTTGCATGGTTACTTTTAAAGTATGTACATTTTCCTTATATATAAACCTTAATCAATCTATCTTCGTCCAGTGTCTTTCCAAGGTATCTTTAACGAGTGTCTTTAGGAGTATAGAGGGACTCAACAAATGGGAAGCTTTCAATAAGTTTCCGTACAGCTTCGATATCTTTGGCCTTTGTCTTGGTTGAAGGAGGCTGTCTACCACGCCTGCTATCACCAGAAAATGTTCAATTATCAGATCTATGCCTCAAAATAGTGTCGAGGGGTCCATGACGAATATCTGGAATCTTTAAGAAGAAATTTTTACACACCCGTTTTTCCTTAATACCTTTCATTTTAAAGGAATACTCATAACTATCTTCTCTCATTTTTCTTTTCCAGTTTCCTCTTCCTCCCACTCATTGAATTTGTAGATTATCCACTTTTGACAGCAAAAAATCCTTTTGACGATTATAGTCACCAAGTTGCCAGAATTCACTGCAGATATTAATTCACTTTTCTTTTTAAAAAAAAAATCCTTGCGCTTATGATACAGACAATAATACAGTACCATTTGACTTATACGACAAATACCCCTTCCTATAGTTACTCAGCCTTTGTATTGTTAGGCCTGGACTGAACTAGAACTGAAATGCAATGGCAGCCACACTGTTCCTATGTTGGCGAATTTTACGCAAGATCAGTAATTGATGTGATAGATTTGGCTCCAAAGCCACATTTTAACGAGAGGGCTGATGTGGTGAATTTTAGGATATCAGGGTTTCCAATTTGTTCAAAAACTAAAGAATTCAAGTTATCATAGCATTGTATAGTACAACATAATACATGATTTGTTTGTGAACTGGTCTACGAAACCTTTGGCTTGGGCATAATAAAAACTTCAAAGTGAAACTGACCATATCATATACTACCTTGAAACTGTTATGCTTTTCATTTTCAAGTAATTCAGTATCCTACTGGGCTCCAGGTAACTAGTGGAAAATGCTAGTTTTACAAGAAGTATTTTTTTCTTATCATGGTTGGTATATTATTGTCTATATTATATTATTCACAATGTAAAAATGAATTTATAAATTGACAGCTATAACTCGTTTTATCAGAAAATAATGAATCCATTATTTTTATCATTAATTTTCTCTTGAAATTTTATTAAAATAACTTTAGTAGATTTATTTCTATTAGTTCATATTGTTATATAGTGGATCTCATTCATGTCATTATTATCTAATTTTTCGATATTATTTTACCATTATTTATCATGTGGTGTGGGCATATGCCCAGGTGCCACATTCCCCATCCAAT
>NC_090733.1:31971367-32011367 GCF_036898095.1 Palaemon carinicauda
TTTCGTATATCGTTTCTACTTACTGACCCAAACAGCATATAAATAACCAACAATCAATACAGTGGCACTATTATAATCCTTTTTCGTCCTATATCTGTAACTTAACATCAATGTATTTAAAAAAAAAATTGTCCCTGTTTATGTCACAAGTATGAAATAATACACTTTTAACAAATATCAATATTGTTTTGATGTGCCTCCAAAAATTAAGTATATTCAAATTGTATTCAACATCCTTAAAATGATCTTATTTATTGATGTTTCTGATATTCAACACTTTTAGCCGATCATTGATCACTAAAGTTCCATGAGCATATTTATGGGCAAACCCTCTCTCCATGATACCAATGAAAGGTTTGTTTATGCTGTCCCATACCATTTTCCAGTCCAAAAGTGGGTAACTCCCTTCAATTTTTGGGACACTCTGTGGCCTTATAAAATTATAACAATCTTTAGAACTTAGGTTAGGAAATTTTGCATGGTGATAAACTTTTCTGATTACATTAATTGCCACTGAATAAAATGATGTTGACACAAGTGAAACCTCATTTATATCCGTTACTTCCAACAAAAAACTAATTCTCATTTTGCAATAGAAAATATTTAAAGCAACATCCTTTCTAATATCATTTAGAGCTGTCGAACTGAAAATCGCTAAGGACTTGAAATAAACATTTATAACTCCTACTTCATCCTATTTCTTTCGACAAACAAAGAGTATCTCTACCTACAGGATGGTAAGTGCCCTGCCATATATATCGGAATACATGCATATTTATTTGACCAATGTACTTTTTCTAAGGAGGCAAATTGTGTGATATACACCAAACATTGGACAAAACTAGTGAATTAACAATATTAGCTCTTTGGAAAATAGATAAATGTCTTTGACTTAGCATATCTATTGATATTTTCATATTTTGAGTAAGGTGAGAACAATTTTCTACATATGTAACCTCAAAATCACAAATAAATTATACCAAGAATTTTGATACATTCAACAGTTCTCAACCAACTGATAGGCCAGCTTTTTCGGTTTTCCCATTTCCCAAACCCATTATACTAGTTTTGTCCTTGTTTAGCTTTGCACCTGTCGCAAGTTCAAACCATTGTACTTCTTTATAACATTCTCCAACTAAATCATCTGTTGACAAGATCACGAAGGAGTCATCTATATAACCTTGCAAGCATATATTTACATTGTTTGGAAGGCTAGTCCCTATTATCTTGTTTTTATTCTTTATTGCTCTATACAAAGGTTCTTGAAATATACAATATAACAGCACTGACATAGGGTAGCCTTATCTTACAGACGTTTCAATACAAAAAGGTGAACTCATAAACCAATTTACCAAGATACTACTTATACGATCTGTGTACAATATTCTAACTAGAGCCACAAATTCATCTGGTAAACCAAATTTCTTCATTACTTTAAAAACAAAATACATATTAACTCTATCAAAAGCCTTAGACTAGTCTAAGCTTAAAATTGCTAAGTCTTCACTCTTTTGTTGTACATGAAAAAATTACATCTCGAATCGTATTAATACAATTCATAATCGACCTTTTCTTCACTGCACAATATAATCTTCCCAATAACACATTTCAATCTGTTTGCTAAAACCTTAGCAAAGATGTTATAGTCAACATTCAGTAGAGATATAGGTCTCCACCTCTCCACCAAGGATAAATCTCCTACTTTAGCTAACAATTTTATCACACTCAAATTTTCACTATCTGACATATATTTCACGGTTACAATGGATTTGAACAATTCCATAACGTTAGACTTTATTAAAGACCAAAACTTTTTTTTTGCAGAATTCTATAGGAAGTCCATTATACCGTGGTGATATTCCTTTACATATTCTTGATAGCATCAAAAACCTCAATTTCCTCCAATTCTCTACTTAACAGACTTGCATCTTCTTGATTTAGGACAGAATAGCATAGGTTAAGAAAATAATCTTGACTTTTTACCTGACCAGTAACCTTACTAAACAATTTTTCAAATTGCTCCTTTATAAAAACATTGATTCCCTCTGTGTTCTCTATAATGGAACCATCTGTTGGTTTTTATGTTAGTAATGCGTGCATGATTTTTCTTTTTCTCACCACCAAGTAGATGTGCAGATATTTTTTCCCCAATTGTACGATAATTTAGTTTAGCTCCTACCTATATACTTTCTAATATTTCATTCTGGATGTCACAAATCCTGTTCTTAAGAATCTTAATATTTTCATAATTTACACTAGTTTTATAGCTAATATCATAATAATAACACAATCTTGTTTGTAATAAGTTTAGTAAGCTATAATTTTCTTGTGAAATATTTTTACATAATTTGACAAAGAATTTTTTACATTGTAATTATTCTCAGTCCCACCAAAAAAGTATGGTATCAAATGTACTCATTTCTTGCTTTATGGACTGCAATAGTTGCACCAAATTTTCTTCAATCCCATCAGAATCTAAAACTTTAAAATTTAACTTCCAATACCCTGTGCCAATTTTTTGTGTGTTTATGTTTAATTTCAAAACAACCATACTATGAAATGAAAAACTTATGGGAATGGTGTCTGCAGATGTTATGTTATCAAATAACTTTACAGTATAAATCCTGTCTACTCTGGATCCATAGTTTTTGCGTATATAAGTGTATTCTAAAATCCTGTTTTTGAATTTGTAATTATCTTTCAAAGCAAGATTTTTCACTCGAGTATTCATAGAATTAGACATTAAGGCTTTGCTATTATTACTACAATCTCTTGTGCATGTTATACAGTTGAAATCACCTCCATTATTAGGTCATAGGTAATACAATATTTCATTCCTGAAAAAGTTTTCCCTTTTCAGCAAATTTACTGGCACCAGATGGAGAATACACATTTATAATAGGTGTAATGCAGTTCTTGTAATATACTCCTACATCAGCAATTCTACCATTACTATCCATCCATTTGTTTTATTGTTTATACATATCAGTGTACCTCCTTTTAAATTGATTTAATGGATTGAACACTATATATATATATATATATATATATATATATATATATATATATATATATATATATATATATATATATATATATATATATATATATATATATATATATATATATATATATATATATAAAATTAGTGATATAACTCAAACCTGAAATATCTTTAACGTTATGTTCTTGAATAAAAAAAAAATAGAAATTTTATGGTACCTGATAAGGCACACAACTTTCATTTATTTAATTACCTTATTTAAACCATTATTATTTAAAGAGGCAACAGAAAGATCCATTACAGAGATGAAAAATTAAGAAATTACTTTTTCTTTTTCTTTGACAACCTATCTTTTCCATTAATTTTTTCTTCCTTCCTTTTTTCTTTAGTGGATTTTCCTCTAATTAACTTTAAATTACCGATAGTATCTAAATCGATATTCCACTGGCCTTTTGGAATTCCGTCTGAACCTTTATCATCCTTTTTCAAATCGTCTTCAATATCACTGACTTTATTTACCGCTACATCCATGTTACATTCTTCAGTAGCACCATCCACTGATTCATCATCCCTATGCACTGAAACCGCTATATTGATTTCATTAAGATTTCCAGGTTCCTCATTTTTATCATCCTCAACGGGAAAGAGACTTTCAACTGTATAAGGAATACGAGGTTCATCTTGTGATGGAAGCCCCTTATACTCAGTTATTTTGGTGACTTGAGAAGCTCCTTCAGGTGCACTTTTTATTGCAAAAAGGTCACTATCACTGTCGGTATCTGTTAAATTATCACCATTACTTGGAACATGACCCTCCAGGTCACGTGATCGACCTTCTAGTTCGACTGTGTGTTGATGAACAGCAACATCATCAACATTCTCGGATAAGGCAATTGTCACTAGTAGTTCTCCTACTGCTTCGCATAAATCGTCTATCTGGTCCTCTCCGTGGTTACTGGAGTCTTCTTTATCATTTACAGTACTCTTTCCATCACATGGTTGTTCCATATTTCCTTCATTACCTGTTGCCAGTTGAACATTAGGAGTATCTTCATCTTCTGGTAATCAACCCCTATCAGAATCCTTGCAGGGCATTGCTGGGAAATCATTCTAATTAAAAATATTTAACATAGGCTCACTATCCATACTACAGTTAGCTTCCATATGAGAGTCTCTTCCCCACTTGTAACACGTCTTTTTCGGGCCATTATATAAAAACACATTGAAACCACAAATACTGATGGAGGATGGGATATTTTTCTTTATTTCCATTATCACAGTGCGTGTTAATTTTTTTTAGACCACGCGCTCTCCCATGAGAAAAGGTATTATGTCTAAGATGAAGAACTTTCCCATGTTGTTCGAGGACACTAATTAAAAGGGAGTCTTCTATATCAAAATGTGCATAACGTATTGATACATAAGTATATACATTGCTCAAATTGATTACTAAGGTCTTTTCGCCATTACCAAAATGAATCACTCTGACTCTCGTATGAAGTCATAAAAACCTTCACCTCATTCAATTTCACAGCTACTCTGTTATTTGGTATGTTCTGAAACCCTCGTATGTCTTTTTCACTTACTTTTAACTTATTGAATATGACATCACATGCCGACTCATAATCAGAAGGATATGAAAATTTTAAACCAACTACGTAGTCTTTGGTTTAAGTCTTGCCGGCTTTGAAATGTTATTTGCCACCATTCTCGGGTAGAAAACGCTCCGTTTTCTATGATGACGTCATATCACCCGAGGCAACATAAAACCTAAGGTTTGGCGATTCCTTGGAGGTGTATCGAAGCAAACTACGTCTAATAATAGAAACTATGATACATACAAGTTTACTTGAAACACTAATTAGTTCACTGCCATCTTATTCACAATTTGTAGTTCAAATTCGTAAAAATAAAAAAAAAATAAATAAATCGGAAAACGGTCCTAAGTCACAAAAATCGCAGAGCGTTCCAAAATGCGTTTGTAATCAACCTAAGCAACTTCTCCTTACGAGATGTTTTGGCGTATACTATTTTACCTAGCCGGTTATTAAAACCTTGTTATTATCACTGGAAAATCTCCAGAACGTATAAAACACGTGTTTTAAGACGACGGCTAACGCCATACTGTTTTAGAAATTTAAATTCCATTAATGTGATTTGTCCAGGATAAAGCTAACTAAAGGAAAAACAAGAACACCAGAAAATTATCATAATAAAAAAAAAATAACAAGAGCAACATCAACAGTAGTAGTAACATTTTAATAGAAAATTTGATTATCCTTAGGCTATACATAGCCTACACATATTATGAATATAATCACTCGCCTCTATATATGACAGTAGCAACTGAGCTCTGATTCTATCTTCTTTCCTCGCTCTAGGTGCTTATTTCATAGAAGTATTGCCTTATCGTCCCCTGAATTGTTCCGTCGTAGTGGGGAACACTTGAAATAGCATTGGATGGTTCATTTCATGTATTCCTTTTATTGTCTTTGTTTATGAGAAATACAAATTCTAGTGAGTTACTTATTGTAACACGGAATGGTGGAATTTGTTTATATATTTGGGAATGGCTACCTGCCTCACTCACCCCTCCCATCACCGTTAACAAATAATAATAATAAAAAAAAAAAATAGATAAGAAGAAACAAATCCTCCAAAATAAAAACAGAAGGGAAACTCATTGAAGGTAAAAAATTTCTGCTGTTCGAAACTAGAAAAGTTATTCCGTGGTTTGGCGTTAACAATTGCAACAGAGAATTTAGATGATCTTGTTTTTCAAAAAGAGAGAGAGAGAGAGAGAGAGAGAGAGAGAGAGAGAGAGAGAGAGAGAGAGAGAGAGAGAGAGAGAGAGAGAGCTGATCTTATAGTTTGCATTTATAATTTTTATTAATTTGTTTCGCGGTTTCTAAATATTTTTGTATCAAATTTTCACCACCATTCCCTTCATATCAAAGTGTGATTCCAAAACCCAGTGTAGGTCTGAAGACGGATCACGAAGGGATTAGAAACACGTATCGAGATAAATAAATGGAGAAAAGTAATAGTATTTCTCCTGTTATCCTGAAAACTATCTGTAGGACACTCTATCCGGAGAGAAACTATCTTCGATTTTTGAACCACTGTAAGACTTTTTCTATTTTCTTATGGGATATATATATATATATATATATATATATATATATATATATATATATATATATATATATATATATATATATATATATATATATATATACACACATATATATATATATATATATATATATATATATATATATATATATATATATATATATATATATATATATATATATATATATATATATATACTGTATATACATAATGAATAGACAATGTCTTGGTGGCGTTCAAAGATCGAAGATAGTTTCTCTCCTGCCGGACTGCCATCCAAATTGGTTTCAGTACACCATAAATAGGCATTGATGTTTCTCCATGCATTATTTCGTATCGACTAGTGTTTTGATTCATTTCATGAACTTTCTTCACGACTACATTTAGTGATGGAATTTCCGAAAAAAAATAAAGAAAATATATATAAATGAAACCATTAAAAGTTTAAAAATGAAATATTTATTATAAATTTCTAAACATAGAAAAGGATTTTCACAGAACTTTACAGAAAATCATTAAGCGTAAGATTTCATTCTTCTACAGCCAGATTGACATCAGTTCTTGTGTTGAAGATAGGAGTATATATACAGTAGAAATGCAAAATATATAATTAAGATTAGAGTCGACACACCAATGACTATAAGGTCACAACAATTTTTTTTGGGGGGGGAATTATATGATATAGCACTAAATTTATTCTTTATATGTTATGATGGAGGCCGTAAATGTTTTTGCGTAACTCGTAACGAGAGTCCATTAGGATAATTCAATTTTCTATTTGTTAGCCGAGAGATTTAAGCTATTGCAACATTCGGGTGTATCCATTTTATTTTTATTTTTTCTATATATTCATATTTTTGTTCTTAGAAAAGCTTTCAAACGACAGTTCATAATATTTGCATTATTATAATATTTTTTTTTCCTGTGTAATTTTCTGTTTTTGTGCGATACACAATTGTGATCCAGTTATTAGATTAACAACCAAACTCTAATTTGGATACGCAAACACACACACACACGTAAATACACACATACATACACACACACACATATATGTGAGAGAGAGATTACAATAGATGAAGTGAGGAGAGCACTAGATGAAACGAGAGTAGGAAAAGCGTCTGGTATGGATGGTGTGAGAGCTGAGATGTTGAAGGAAGGGGGTGTGACTGTACTTGAATGGTTGGTGACATTGTTTAATATGTGTTTTGTGTTGTCAATGGTACCAGTAGATTGGGTTTGTGCATGTATTGTACCACTGTATAAGGGTAAGGGGGATGCGCATGAGTGTTATAATTCAAGAGGTATTAGTTTGTTAAGCGTAGTTGGAAAAGTGTATGGTAGAGTAATGATTATTAGGATCAAAGATAAAACAGAGAATGCAATCTTAGAAGTACAGGGTGGTTTTAGAAGAGGTAGGGGTTGTATGAATCAGATTTTTACAGTAAGGCAGATATGCGAGAAATATTTAGCAAAAGGTAAGGAGGTGTATGTTGCGTTTATGGATCTGGAGAAAGCGTATGATAGCGTTGATAGGAAAGCAATGTGGAATGTGATGAGGTTATATGGAGTTAGTGGAAAGTTATTGCATGCAGTGAAAAGTTTCTACAAAAGTAGTAAAGCATGTGTTAGGATAGGAAATGAAGTGAGTGATTGGTTTCCAGTGAGAGTGGGGCTGAGACAGGGATGTGTGATGTCGCCGTGGTTGTTTAACTTGTATATTGATGGAGTGGTGAGAGAGGTGAATGCTCGAGTGCTTGGACGAGGATTAAAACTGGTAGACGAGAATGACCATGAATGGGAGGTAAATCAGTTGTTGTTTGCGGATGATACTGTACTGGTTGAAGAAACAGAAGAGAAGCTTGGCCGATTAGTGACAGAATTTGGAAGAGTGTGTGAGAGAAGGAAGTTGAGAGTTAATGTTGGTAAGAGTAAGGTTATGAGATGTACGAGAAGGGAAGGTGGTGCAAGTTTAAATGTCATGTTGAATGGAGAGTTACTAGAGGAGGTGGATCAGTTAAAGTACTTGGGGTCTGTTGTTGCAGCAAATGGTGGAGTGGAAGCAGATGTACGTCAGAAAATGAATGAAGGTTGTAAAGTGTTGGGAGCAGTTAAGAGAGTAGTAAAAAATAGACGGTTGGGCATGAATGTTAAGAGAGTTCTATATGAGAAAGTAATTGTACCAACTGTGATGTATGGATCGGAGTTTTGGGGAATGAAAGTGATGGAGAGACAGAAAATGAATGTGTTTGAGATGAAGTGTCTAAGGAGTATGGCTGGTGTATCTCGAGTAGATAGGGTTAGGAACAAAGTGGTGAGAGTGAGAACGGGTGTAAGAAATGAGTTAGCAGCTAGAGTGGATATGAATGTGTTGAGGTGGTTTGGCCATATTGATAGAATGGAAAATGGCTGTCTGCTAAAGAAGGTGATAAATGCAAGAGTTGATGGAAGAAGTACAAGAGGAAGGCCAAGGTATGGGTGGATGGATGGAGTGAAGGAAGCTCTGGGTGATAGGAGGATAGGTGTGAGAGAGGCAAGAGAGCGTGCTAGAAATAGGAATGAATGGCGAGCGATTGTGACGCAGTTCCGGTAGGCCCTGCTGCTTCCTCCGATGCCTTAGATGACCGCGGAGGTAGCAGCAGTAGGGGATTCAGCATTATGAAGCTTCATCTGTGGTGGATAACGGGGAAGGGTGGGCTGTGGCACCCTAGCAGTACCAGCTGAACTTGGTTGAGTCCCTTGTTAAGCTGAGAGGAACGTAGAGAGTAGAGGTCCCCTTTTTTGTTTTGGTTTCATGTGTTGATATCGGCTACCCCCAAAATTGGGGGAAGTGCCTTGGTATATATATATATATATATATATATATATATATATATATATATATATATATATATATATATATATATATATATATATATATATATATATATATATAGTGCCTATGGAGGTCTGTAAGTTCGTGAAATTACTAAAAAAAAGTCATGAAACCACTGATTCATTTGCATGCATGTTATACTCTATGGCTGTTATAATTTAGGCAAAACTTGAAATACTCGTAATAATTTTGATAGTTTCGGTGGGAACTGTTTACATTCCTTCCACTTAAATCCACCCAGAACAGGGTTCGGTACACATACTGTACCCCAACTGTAAGAGCACATAATTGCGGGAAATGTCGTCATTTCAGTTGAATCCGGTTTCTTCACATGCCTGAGAGTAGTGAGTTAAAATTTCACGGTAATTTTCTTGGTATGAGAAATGTCACAATTATCTCATTCTCACAGAAGAAATATCTCCAAGTGATTGAGGACATTTAAAACTTATGGCATGAAGAACTTTAACAATAACCATGAGTATCACCTTCTGAGTAAGTATAAAGTGCCACAGCGTGGTGATGCTGATAAAATTATTAGGAAACAACGACTCCAAGATTAAAAACCGGTGTACTTTGTCTCCATTGAAGACATATTTGACATACTTAAGAGGGCCGTGTTGGAACTGGCCATGGTCGAGACAGTATAAATGAAAAATTCCAAGTAAAATACTTCAACGTTCAATGGGGTACAGCTAAATCTACTCAAATCATTATGCCAGGAGTGACAGAAAAGAGGAAGCGATTAATGACAAAGGTGTTGTGGTTAAATCTATTTTGAGCAGCGAGTTTTCATCACATGGCCGGGTTGATCTCATTGACCTGCAGTCTGTGTCGAGTAGAGAATACAAATGGATTATGGTGTAACAACACCATATGACAAAGCTTTGCGTTCTACGTCCGCTCATATCACAGCATGCTGCTGAAGTAGCATTCCATCTAGCTTATCTCTTTCTACTTTTCAATACTCCTGAAATTCTTCAATCTGACGGCAGATCATGGCAAGCCAAGACACCCACAGAGTAGGGGCTCTATGGAACGAGCAAATGGTAACAAAGACATGCTTGTAGCGTGAATGACTGATAATAACTTAACAGACTGGGAAAGGGGCATAAATTCCAGTTTTCCAAGAATTCTTTTTGCCGTGTAGCGATCAAGAGAATTCCATATGCTGCAAAGTTGTGTGAATGCAATAGTTGAACTGACAACTTCACTTCCACAAGAAATCATTAGTTGCTTGCAGTCTGAATAAGACCTCACGATCTTGCTTCAGGAATCGGAGACGGATATCAACAGGCTGGAAACAGAAATTATTGATGCAGAACCAGTCACCACCAAGATAAATGGGCCTGAAAAAGACCATGAGCCTGTATACCTCCATAAACCAGACCTTGATCAACTGCCAAACAACATCATTTCCCAACGTATGGCTGTCAGTGAGGCTGGGTACGAGCATGAACCTGCATCCTTACATCAAACTGACCTTGAACCACTGCAGAACAGTATTAACTTCCAATGTAAAGCTGCCAGTGAGACTCGGAAACAACAAGCAGAGCTTATGGTGAAGGGAAACCGAATGGAGTTAGTGGCAGATGAGATAGGAGACATTGATTGCTCTTTTCATCCCTTTAGTTCATCGAGGTAGTGGAGACCCAATGAACACCATAGGTGTTATAACAAGCATAAATAATCAGTACAAAGTGGCCACCAAAGATGGAGTTCTAAAAGGAAGCTATTCCAGGAATCAATTTAACAGTTTAACATCGGGCTTGAAATATTGCTAAAAGAGAGTGACATTAATGCTGACATAGAAATTTCTCCCTTAGAAGCCACTATCAAAACATCTATCAATGTAGGATAGTGTGTTCTTGGAATGGTCGCAAAAATGTCAAACAAACCGATGCAAATGATTCAGATCTGAACATTTATTCAATAGTAGATGCCGCTGTAGCCTCAACTGCCAAAGCAAGTAGCTTAAATCATTATGTCTTTCTATCATTCCAGGGGTTTATTTTTAAACAACCCTCGTACTTTTATAATTTGTGTGAATTTTCTTATGAATGAAATTATTGAGCCATGTCATTTACTTTTATCACAACCTAGCATGTCAGAAATTGTGTTGTTTTATGCTTATCTATTGTTCAAGTGAATTACATTTTAATTGCCGTAATATTTTTATAAATCTTTAATTGTGGTGTTATTTTTTATTATTGTTAATTTGACTTACCTTTCAACCATTCAATATTTGCGATTTTCTTCTGAATTGCTCAGATTTACTGTGTCATGCTATTTATTTTTTCACAAACAAGTATCTCTATTTGTACTGTCGTTTCACATTACCCATGATCAAGGTGTTTTCCTTTTAACAAGTGTTTTTTTATAATATGTGTGTACTCCCTTTTGTGAATGAAATTACAATACAAAATCCATACATATATATATATATATATATATATTGTAATATTATTGCTATATATTTCTAAATTATTTAAGTTTTTATAGATGTATAAGGTTAAATATACTGTAGACTTATTGTTTTCCTGCTTTAATTGTTTGTCTTTTCACTGTTGGTTATGTTAGTGGTTATAATGGACTAACGGCTGTTTTATATTTTCAAGTGGTGTTGGTTACGTGGCTGCGCTCCTGCGTGAACGGAGTTTTGGAGGGGCTTTTTTTGAGAATGGGTCCTTAGTGTGTTTCTGAGCCTCCAACCTTGTAGGGCACGACATTTGCGATTGGATCCATATTATTCCTCGCCTTTGCAGAGTTACGTTGTGAAGCTGTTTAGCTTTTCTTGGATATCCTCGCTCTGCAACAAGGATTATTATTCCACATATTGTGTACTGCCCTTGGTTCAGTAAAAGCCAAGGGGACCTCTCTGCCCCAAGGTAAAAATTTCTATCTTTATATTTGTGTGCCGGGCCCACAACCTGTAATCCTAGGCGGTCTTCATTATTGAAGCATTAAGTAAAAAAAGACTTTTAACACCATTGTCTGGATCCTGGTTTCCTGCCTCCCGGAATAAGCCTCCAGCCGGGGAGTTTAATGTCCTCTTGGAGGAGACCCCTAGAAGTGTTTGAGGGATTTGTTAGGGATATTTAGTTTGTATTTGTTAGGATATTCTTACTTTTCGTTAGCCTTCTCCTTTCTGGACCCTCTCTCCTTTTAGTATGTTTGTGTTGATGACCTTTCTTTAATTGTATAATTGTTTTCTTTTGCGGGGAGTTTAAGAGTGAGTGTGTATCATTAATTATTGTATTATTGTGGTTCAGGTGTTATTTCTGTCTAAATATTATGTATTAAAATTAAGGAGATTTTTGTGGTATTTTCTTTGTCCCCTTGAGTTGACTTTGCTCTCGTATTGATGTTTGGATACTATTCCACCTTTAGTGGACTTAGTACGTTATGATGGTGAATACTATTTGATAAGTGTAGTGTTTTGTGTGGTGGTCAAAGCCAGCCATCACAATACACACACACACACACACACACACACACACACACATATATACATATACATACATATATATATATATATATATATATATATATATATATATATATATATATATATATATATATATATATGAAATGTGTATATCAAAACTATTCTGTTGCTCTATAATTTTTCAAAAATAGTTATTACATGGCTCAAGTAACTTGACATATTTAAACATCACAGAGTCAGTATTTTGTACAAGTCAAGAAAGAAGTAGGCCGACAGTAAACTTGAAAAGCAAGTCAAGTGTATAGACACGACGTCTATTTTGAGGCAAGTTGCTTCCTATCCATTACAACTGTCAAACTACTTGTTATCTACTTGACGTGTGTGAACAAGCACTTAACAACTCTCATGCCGTTATGCCGAATAAAAGAATTTTATTTTACTTCATGTTTCGTTTTATTAATTCAAAATTGCCTGCAAAGTGGACTGAAAATGTAATAGACATGTTTGTTGTACTATATATAAATAACGATTGTTTGTAGAACTTGGATACTGAAATATATTGACATATACAAGTAATCATGTGAAAAAGAAAACTAAAAGTTCATGAACATTTAAGCATAAAAGGAAATAAAGTAGATCAGTAGGAAAGATTTATGAATTAAAATCCAGTGGCTAGATATATGAAAGTTATCTTTATTTTAATCTAACTGATAATGCATCTCTCATCACCGTATCATTTCTCTGTATATCTGTGACCAACTGCATTATGTAGCTTATTAAAAAGGCTTGGAGACATTCTTAATCAGGGACTCTATGCACTGGAATCTTCACAAGAGAGTTATCTTTTGAAAAGTTGCAGAGATCTCGCGTTCAATCATCCTTTTCATTCATTCCCTTACCCAAAATCGCTTTTTTTAGGTAACTTCCTCCTCAATTATGTCTAACATCTCACTGAACACATTAATTAGTCTTCGTAAGATCTACTGAAATAGAAAGAACATAATATATGAGCATGCTCCAAATGCACACCACAAACTGAGAGGCTAGTTACCTGATTCACTTGCTTTGTGTATACAAGCACATCCTCTCAAAAGAGATGCAGTCCCCTTGCCCTTCTACTTGAACCGTGTAAATGGGCCTTAACTTAATTCATAAGTGTAAGCACAACCATTCAAGGAAGATAAATAGGTACTCACTACTTATCAAAATTCAAGGAAAAAATGCAGAAACTTCACCCCGGATATCAATATGGAACCATAGAAATAAATTAGCAATTAGTTCTTCATGACTGCGTCTACCGTAAACAAATTAATTCCTAAGTTTTCCAACTCAAGCATTCTCTCGTTTTTCTTTTCGCACTTTTCTCTCAGGTTTTTTTCCTATAGTTTGCAAAGTAGGGGAAAAGAGATTATAGGATTATCTTGAAATAAATGACCTGCATTAATCCTCCAAGTAAATTGATGGTTGTATTTCCTTCAAGATTTTCACGGCTATAGGAAAGATGCTAAACGAAGTCTGATTTTCGAACGTGAATAAATTTTTACTTTATATCTTATATTACCATAAAAGATTTTAAACCTCTATCTTCAAGTTACACACACACACACACACACACACACACACACACACATATATACATATATATATATATATATATATATATATATATATATATATATATATATATATATATATATATATATATATATATATATATATATATATATATATATATATATATAATCTGTACTAACATTTGATATAACGACATCCAAGTGCAACAGTTTCTTAAAGTTTCTACATTCTTCACTGAAACCTAATTTAATGAAAGATAATGTGTCAGGATATGACTTCAGTCTCTAAATATAGAATAAGTATTCAATAAACTTTCCCATTACTTGGCCTTTAAAAAATGTATCTTGACCATTGATATGTAATTCTTCTTGATATCGATGTAGAATGATTATTAATTATTATGTGATTATTATAATGATCGTGATGTAGGATGGTTACTACTGTATATTAATATGCTATTGTTAAATTACGAGAATTATTTTAGCAGCCATCTAGAGAAGATCTTGTACCACCTGTGTGTCACACGATCGTACATAATAACGACATTTCTCTTTTTTGTATATAATATCCTTGTATCTTCGTCCTCCCCTCGCACTGACATCAACTAGTATTAACCTGCCTGCCTACTTCATTGTTAACTGTTAACAGAACTGGTTGCCGATTTGAAGAGAAATAGCATGTTTGTATTTTTTTACCTTCTTGCCAGGACCTAGTGTGTATCTACACTCGATGTGTCTGAAAATAAAGTTACTCAGGTGCAGTCATCTTGCCTTTGACTCACAACCTACTCTTGGCCCATCACATTGGTGACCCCGGAGGTCGACTCGCTCCTCCCACCTTTCCCCCTCACTGTTGATATGGCAGACTCCACGGAAGTTAGCGTCACCCCATTCAAACTTTCGTTGTTCACCAGTGGAGAGGCGTTTGCTTAGTTTCAGCACACAGAAGTCCAGCTCTGCATCAAGGGCGGGACTCGCTCAACCACCAATGCAGATTATGTTTTTGTGACGATACCCGAGGACACCTTCCCAGAAATCTTCGACTGGCTCTGTGAACAAGGAGACACACCTATAGCGTATGATGCCCTAAAAAAAATACCTTCTGCAGCAATACACTCCATTGCCAGCCACCCGTATAGCAAAGATTTTTCTGCTCTCTCAACAATTGGGGGACCAAAGGGCTTCGCTTGGACCTCAGGGAAATGACCAGTGTCACTCACCTGTAACCTGCCGCAGACGACTCTCCTCGTGAGGTGAACCTGATTAGCGCCCTTTGGGTACGCCGTATACCAGAACCTGTACTCGCTTCCATACCCGATGTCGATAGTTTACCCATAAAGGACTTGATGACCAAATCCGACGGCCTTATGGACATCTACTTCATGACCTTCAAGACCTCCATCAACGCCTCCACTCCTGACGAAGAGGACACCTATTCAATGTCAACCGAAGCTAACGTGAATGCCATAGAACACACATGCCTACCCAGTGACATGCCCTGAGCAGCGACAAACCCAGCCATCACCCACCACTCGCTCACGCCCCAAGCAACGATTTCTACAGCTACTTACTGCCGCCCATCGGACGCAGTTTTGTTACTACCACTCCAGATTGGGGCTGCCGCAAAGAAATGTATCAAGGATTCTCAGTGGCCTAAAAAGTATAAGTAGGCCATTGCTCGAGGTAATGGCCTCCCATGTTTCTAATCTTTTCTTTTTACATTATGCGGGAACGGACTTGCAATTTTTGGTAGACACAGATGCTTGTTATTTTCTTTTGCCAGGGGAACTCATCAGGACACGACGAAGTCTGTTTAAGTCTGCTGACGTCCACCTGGTAGCTGGCAACGCATCTGTGATACCCACCTACAGTTACGCTAACCTCACATTATCGTTTGGAAACGGGAAATTAAGTTGGAAGTTTCTCTTTCTGACGTCACATTGCTAATCCTCGGTGCGGATTTCCTCTTTCATTTTCACCTTCTTGTCGATGTCCCCCACTGACGTTTAGTCAACGCAGACTCGTACTTGTCGACACATCTTCAAGCTGCCTCCTCCAACCTCGCTCTCTAGATCAGCGCATCCACGGATGCCTATGCCCAGCTCCTTGCGTCGTACCTGGAAGATTTCCGTCCAGAACTTCGCCAAACGCCCAATGCTCCTGCCAAACATGATATTTATCACCATATCAAGATGACGCGACCCCCAGTCTTCACCAAATTTAGACGTCTGGCACCGGATTGACTGGCAGCCGGCAAACAGACATTCGCCGAAATGAAAGAAATGGGCCTTGGCCAAAAGGCCTCCAGCCCATGGACGTCACCCTAACACATTGTCCTGAAGAAAGACGGATCCCTCCATCCATGTAGCGATTGCAGGCGCCTGAACATGCAAACAGAACCGGATCACTACCCCCTCCCAAACATCGCTGACATGACCTCCTACGTGCACAAAGTGAAGGTTTTCTCCACACTCGACCTCCTGAAGGGGTATTATCAGGTGCCTATGATCCTAGAAGACATCCCCAAGACCACCATTGCCATTCCCTTTGGTACATATACCTTCAATTACTCCTGTTCTTCCCTTCGTAATGCTGGTGCCACTTTTCAATGTCTCAAGGATGGCATCTTAGGGACCCCTCCTTCTGTGTATGTTATGGGGACGACATACTTGTGTTCTCTTCCTCAAAAGAGGAACACCTCTGTCACCTGCGCATCGTGCTCGACCGCCTACCATGAAACGGTCTTGTAGTCTGGTACAACAAGTGTACCTTTGGAGCATCACTCCTGAAGGAGTCCATCCCCTCACTGAGAAGGTAGCAGCCATTCAGAGCTTCCCCATGCCCTCGACAGTCCAAGCACTGCAGGAATTCTTGAGAATTATCAACTATTATTGCCGTTTTCTGCTAGCTATTGCTGCCACTCCTGCTCCCCTCTACGCCTCCATCAAGGGCAAGCCAAAAGACCTGAATTTGGGTCCCCTTCAAGAAGCGGCCTTCTCCAATGTAAAGAATGCTCTATCAATCACTGCTGCTCTCACTTTTCCCATCCCAGAGGCCCCTCTCCTTCTCTCCACCGATGCCACTGACGTCACTAATGGTGCAGTACTAGAACAGGTGGTCAACGGCTCGCCCCGCCCATTGGCCTTCTTCAGCAAAAAACTATCAAAGGCATAATCGGGTTATTCTACTTTTGATCACAAATTGCCGGTGGTACACTTGGCTTTCCGTCACTTTTGCCTTTTCTTGGAAGGTACGCCCTTCGTCATTCGCACAGAGCCCATGCCTCTGGTGCACAACTTCACTTGACAGTCTGATGCCTGGTCCGCCTGTCAACGCTGACATCTCTCCGCTGTGGCTGAATTCAATTGCACCCTTCAACACGTCCATGGGAAAATGAATCCCGTTGCAAATGCATTGTCAAGAAACATGTTGGCCGCCGTTCAACTGGGATTAGACTACAATGCCTTGGCTGAAGCCTAAGGACAGGATCCAGAATATCAAGCATGTAGAACATTCTGCACATCCCTCCATTGGGAAGACGTCTCCCTCAACGACTCCAACACCACCTTCCTCTGGGACATTCGTACTGGTAGACAGCGACCATGGATTCCTGCTCCCATGTGCTGACAGGTATTTGATTCCCTTCACGGCCTTTCACATCCCTTGCGCCGTTTTACTGCACAGCTGCTGAAGACGAAGTTCATTTGGCAGGGCATTTCAAAGGATGCTAAGGATTGAGTCCGCACCTGCACTTCTTGCCAAACTTCCAAAGTACATCGACACACAGATTAAGGAGTAGGCACCTTTCCTCAACCTCAGCGACATTTCGCCCTCATTCGCATCGACGTTGTAGGCCCCCTACCCACTTCACAAAGACATCGTTACCTGCTTACCATCATCGACCACTGCACCCGTTGGCCTGAAGCCATTTCCATGGAAAGTGCAACCTCCGCCTCATGTATATCTGCCTTACTCTTAGGAGGTTTGGTATCCCTGAGCATATTACATCTGACAGGGGTACCAATTCCACCTCTGAATTGTTGACATCATTAGTGAATATTCTGGGCATCAGACAACTGCCTACAACCCCGCAGCCAATAGAATTGTTAAATGTTTCATCGCACCCTCAAAGCAGCTTTGATGTCCTGCTGCAAGGACTCCAACTGGTTTACACAGCTTCCCTGGGTCCTCCTGTGACTAAGGACCACTCCTAAAGACATCGTGGACGTGTCGGTAGCTGAAATGGTGTATGGCGACCCATTAGTCGTCCCTGGAAAATTTTTTCCTTCTGCGCATACGTCATAAGCCCCCAGCAAAGCATCACATACCAACAAACTTGGACTCTGCAACGCATATGATCCTACGCAATGACATTAGCAAGCCACCGCTAACGTCCCCTTACAAGGGACCTTTTCTTTGTGATCCGACGCAAACCGAAAGCATTCCTACTAAACATTTGGGCAAAGAAGACCGGGTCTCCGTTGATGTTATAAAACCTGCTTATCTCATGCCATATAACCTACCTACAGTTCACCTCTCTGGATAAGGGCGCCTTATTTAACATGTACAGTATGTCGTTTTTAGGGGGGAGCCATGTACATAGTAACGACATTTCTCTTTTTAGTATATACTATCCTTTGTATCTTTGTTCTCCCCTCGCACTGAGAGCAGCATATATTAACTTGTCTGCCTACTTCATTATTAACTATTAACAAAACCGGTTGCTGATTTGACATGAAACAGCAAGTTTGTATTTTGTGATCTTCTTACCGGGACCTAGTGTGTATATATACACGAAGAATGAAGTTGTGTAATTCACCTCATTACAGACCATAATTCTCTCTCTCTCTCTCTCTCTCTCTCTCTCTCTCTCTCTGGACATATATATATATATATATATATATATATATATATATATATATATATATATATATATATATATATATATATATATATATATATATATATATATATATATATATATATATATATATATATATATATATATATATATATATATATATATGTACAGAATCAGATTATATATATTGAATATAAGAAGGGAAACTACAATAATTCAGATTTTAAATGCTTCAACACGAAAGGCATATTCTACAAGATATGCAGTTATCAAATGGGTTTATTTCCAATTCCAGAGAATTCTATTAAATTTTACCAACCGTGTGTCACACGATCGTACATAGTTCATTTTGTGCTTGTATCTTCGCTCTCCCCTCGCACTAAAACGAACCTGAAAATTCATGTCTGCTTTTCTCCTCCGTAACAGTGTCAATATTTGAACATGAAAATTCTTTTTGCTTTGAGATTTTGTATATAAAGGAGAGTGTTCTTTAATAAAGTAACTCAGTTGCTTTCACACTGCCTTTGAGTTCACAACCTTTCTCTTGGCTCGTCACATTGGTGACCCCGGAATGACTCGCTCCCACCGCTTTCTACCCCCACCCACCTCACCCCTCCATTGTTGATACTATGATGGACTCTACAGAAGTTGGCGCTGCGGCTGCCCCATTGAAACTTTCACCGTTCGCCAGCAGAGAGGCGTATGCTTGGTTTCACCGCGCAGAAGTCCAGTTTCGCATCAAGGGTGTGACTCGCTCAACCACCAAAGCAGATTATGTTCTTGCGGTGATACCCGAGGACACCTTCCCGGAAATATCCGGCTAGCTTTGTGAACAAGGAGACATCCCAATACCGTATGACGCCCTCAAAACATACCTTCTGCAGCAGTACTCGCTATCACCAGCCGCCGGTGTAGCAAAGCTTTTTCAGCTCTCGCAATAACCGTTGGGGGACCAAAGGGCTTCGCTTGCCCTCAGAGAAATGACCAGTATCGCTCGCCTTCAACCTGCCGCAGACGGCTCTCCTCGTTAGGTGAACCTACTTCGTGGCCTTTGGATACGCCGTTTACCCAGACCTATACG
Organism: Palaemon carinicauda; assembly: GCF_036898095.1. Classification (NCBI taxonomy): domain Eukaryota; kingdom Metazoa; phylum Arthropoda; class Malacostraca; order Decapoda; family Palaemonidae; genus Palaemon; species Palaemon carinicauda. The sequence goes on from NC_090733.1 coordinate 31,991,343, forward strand.
TGCTGCCATACCAGATGTCGATAGATTACCTATAAAGGACTTGATGACCAAAGCCGACGCCCTATTGGACAGCCACTTCAAGACCTCCATCAACGCCTCCACCCCTGACGAAGAGGATGCCTATTCAACGTCAACCGAAGCTGACATGAATGCCGTAGGACATACACGCCCATACCTTGACGTGCCGAAGCAGCGACAAAGCCGCCCACCACCCACCACCCACCAATCGCTCACACCCCAACAAACGACTTCTACAGCCACTTACTACCTCCCATCCGCCGCAGTTTTGCTACTACCACTTCAGCTTCGGGGCAACTGCGAAGAAATGTGCCAAGGATTGTCAGTGGCCAAAAAACGTGTAAGTAGGCCATCGCTCGTGGCGGTGGCCTCCCATGTTTTTAATTCTTTTTTTTTACATAATGCAGGAACAGACGTGCGATTTTTGGTAGACACGGGTGATTGTCGTTCTCTTTTGCCAAGGAAACATTTCAAGAGACGACCTCAATCTGTCTACATCTGCTGATGTCCGCTTGGTACCTGCCAACGGATCTGGGATACCCACCTACGGTTACGAGAACCTTACATTATCGTTCAGAAACACTAAATTCAATTGGAATTTTCTCGTTGCTGACGTCACATTGCCAATCCTCGGTGCGGATTTCCTCTCACATCCCTCGTGCCGTTTTACTACACAGCTGCTGAAGGCAAAGTTCATTTGGCACGGCATTTCTAAGGATGCTAAGGATTGGGTCCACGCCTGTACTTTTTGCTAAACTTCTAAAGTACATCGACACACGGATTCAGGAGTGGGCACATTTCCTCAACCTCAGCGTCGTTTTGCACACATTCACGTCGACATTGTAGGCCCCCTACCCACATCACAAGGACATCATTACCTGTTTACCGTCATCGACCGCTCCACTCGTTGGCCTGAAGCCATTCCCATGGAAACTGCAACGTCCGCCTCATGTACACCTGCCTTACTGTCTGGATGGATTCCAAGATTTGGTATCCCTGAGCATATTATTTCCGACAGGGGAACCACTTTTACCTCTCAATTGTGGACATCATTAGCGAATCTCCTGGGCATCACCCTACATCAGACAACGGCCTACAATCACGCTGCCAATGGAATGGTTGAACGTTTTTACGCACCCTCAAAGCAGCTTTGATGTCGCGCTGCAAGGATTCAAACTGGCTTACTCAGCTTCTCTGGGTCCTCCTGGGACTAAGGACCACTCCTAAAGACGCTCTCGACGTCTCGGCAGCTGTATTGGTATATGGCGACCCGTTGGTCGTCCCTGCCAAATTTTTTCCTTCTACAACATCCTCCGACAATCTCCAGCACATACGTCATGTCGTGGGAAAATTTACTCTATGGCGCCAAACTTACAAGCTCCCAGCGAAGCATCACATACCAACGGACTTGCACTCTGCAACGCACGTCTTCCTGCGCAACGACACTAGCAAGCCACCACTAACGGCCACTTACACGAGCCCTTTTCTTGTAATCCGCCGCAGTCAGAAAGCATTCCTACTAAACATTCGTGGCAAAGAAGACTGGGTCTCCATTGATCGTCTAAAACCTGCTTATCTCCTGCCAGATGACCCGCCTACAGTTCGCCTCTCTAGATCAGGGCGCCCTATTTAACATGTACAGTATGTCATTTTTAGAGGGGGAGCCATTTACCAACCGCGTGTCACACGATCGTACATAGTTCATTTTGTACTTGTATCTTCGCTCTCCCCTCGCACTAAAACGAACCTGTAAATTCATATCTGCTTTTCTCCTCTGTAACAGTGTTAACATTTGAACATTAAAATTCTTGTTGCTTTGAGTTTTTCTATATAAAGGAGAGTGTTCTTTAATAAACTAACTCAGTTGCTTTCACACTACCTTTGAGTTCACAACCTTTTTCTCGGCTCGTCACAAAATCCACCATTCTGCTGAATAAATGGAAAAAAAAATACGCATTGGCTATTTTTCCACCATTGATAGTAATATTTCTATTGAAAAAATACACCATTTTAGGAATGGTTTGAATTCGGTCAGTATTATTCTATTCGTTCCTGAAGAAACGATTTACTGGACTTTTTATACTATATGTTCCCGCATTATGTAAAAAAAAAAGAATTAAAAACATGGGAGGCCACCGCCACGAGCGATGGCCTACTTACACGTTTTTTGGCCACTGACAATCCTCGGCACATTTCTTCGCAGTTGCCCCGAAGCTGAAGTGGTAGTAGCAAAACTGCGGCGGATGGGAGGTAGTAAGTGGCTGTAGAAGTCGTTTGTTGGGGTGTGAGCGATTGGTGGGTGGTGGGTGGTGGGCGGCTTTGTCGCTGCTTCGGCACGTCAAGGTATGGGCGTGTATGTCCTACGGCATTCATGTCAGCTTCGGTTGACGTTGAATAGGCATCCTCTTCGTCAGGGGTGGAGGCGTTGATGGAGGTCTTGAAGTGGCTGTCCAATAGGGCGTCGGCTTTGGTCATCAAGTCCTTTATAGGTAAACTATCGACATCTGGTATGGCAGCACGTATAGGTCTGGGTAAACGGCGTATCCAAAGGCCACGAAGTAGGTTCACCTAACGAGGAGAGCCGTCTGCGGCAGGTTGAAGGCGAGCGATACTGGTCATTTCTCTGAGGGCAAGCGAAGCCCTTTGGTCCCCCAACGGTTATTGCGAGAGCTGAAAAAGCTTTGCTACACCGGCGGCTGGTGATAGCGAGTACTGCTGCAGAAGGTATGTTTTGAGGGCGTCATACGGTATTGGGATGTCTCCTTGTTCACAAAGCTAGCCGGATATTTCCGGGAAGGTGTCCTCGGGTATCACCGCAAGAACATAATCTGCTTTGGTGGTTGAGCGAGTCACAACCTTGATGCGAAACTGGACTTCTGTGCGCTGAAACCAAGCATACGCCTCTCTGCTGGCGAACGGTGAAAGTTTCAATGGGGCAGCCGCAGCGCCAACTTCTGTAGAGTCCATCATAGTATCAACAATGGAGGGGTGAGGTGGGTGGGGGTAGAAAGCGGTGGGAGCGAGTCATTCCGGGGTCACCAATGTGACGAGCCAAGAGAAAGGTTGTGAACTCAAAGGCAGTGTGAAAGCAACTGAGTTACTTTATTAAAGAACACTCTCCTTTATATACAAAATCTCAAAGCAAAAAGAATTTTCATGTTCAAATATTGACACTGTTACAGAGGAGAAAAGCAGACATGAATTTTCCGGTTTTTTTTAGTGCGAGGGGAGAGCGTAGATACAAGCACAAAATGAACTATGTACGATCGTGTGACACACGGTTGGTAAAATCTAATAGAATTCTCTGGAATCGGAAATAAACCCATTTGATAACTGCATATCTTGTAGAATATGCCTTTCGTGTTGAAGCATTTAAAATCTGAATTATTGTAGTTTCCCTTCTTATATTCAATATATATAATCTGATTTTGTATATATATATATATATATATATATATATATATATATATATATATATATATATATATATATATATATATATATATATATATATATATATATATATATATATATATATATATATATATATATATATATATATATATATATATATATATATAAAATGTCCAGAGAGAGAGAGAGAGAGAGAGAGAATTATGGTCTGTAATGAGGTGAATTACACAACTTCATTCTTCGTGTATATATACACACTAGGTCCCGGTAAGAAGATCACAAAATACAAACTTGCTGTTTCTTGTCAAATCAGCAACCAGTTTTGTTAACAGTTAATAATGAAGTAGGCAGACAAGTTAATATAAGCTGCTCTCAGTGCGAGGGGAGAACAAAGATACAAAGGATAGTATATACTAAAAAGAGAAATGTCGTTACTATGTACATGGCTCCCCCCTAAAAACGACATACTGTACATGTTAAATAAGGTGCCCTTATCTAGAGAAATGAACTGTAGGTAGGTTATATGGCATGAGATAAGCAGGTTTTATAACATCAACGGAGACCCGGTCTTCTTTGCCCAAATGTTTAGTAGGAATGCTTTCGGTTTGCGTCGGATCACAAAGAAAAGGTCCCTTGTAAGGGGACGTTAGCGGTGGCTTGCTAATGTCATTGCGTAGGATCATATGCGTTGCAGTGTCAAAGTTTGTTGGTATGTGATGCTTTGCTGGGGGCTTATGACGTATGCGCAGAAGGAAAAAATTTTCCAGGGACGACTAATGGGTCGCCATACACCATTTCAGCTACCGACACGTCCACGATGTCTCTAGGAGTGGCTCTTAGTCACAGGAGGACCCAGGGAAGCTGTGTAAACCAGTTGGAGTCCTTGCAGCAGGACATCAAAGCTGCTTTGAGGGTGCGATGAAACATTTAACAATTCTATTGGCTGCGGGGTTGTAGGCAGTTGTCTGATGCCCAGAATATTCACTAATGATGTCAACAATTCAGAGGTGGAATTGGTACCCCTGTCAGATGTAATATGCTCAGGGATACCAAACCTCCTAAGAGTAAGGCAGATATACATGAGGCGGAGGTTGCACTTTCCATGGAAATGGCTTCAGGCCAACGGGTGCAGTGGTCGATGATGGTAAGCAGGTAACGATGTCTTTGTGAAGTGGGTAGGGGGCCTACAACGTCGATGCGAATGAGGGCGAAATGTCGCTGAGGTTGAGGAAAGGTGCCTACTCCTTAATCTGTGTGTCGATGTACTTTGGAAGTTTGGCAAGAAGTGCAGGTGCGGACTCAATCCTTAGCATCCTTTGAAATGCCCTGCCAAATGAACTTCGTCTTCAGCAGCTGTGCAGTAAAACGGCGCAAGGGATGTGAAAGGCCGTGAAGGGAATCAAATACCTGTCAGCACATGGGAGCAGGAATCCATGGTCGCTGTCTACCAGTACGAATGTCCCAGAGGAAGGTGGTGTTGGAGTCGTTGAGGGAGACGTCTTCCCAATGGAGGGATGTGCAGAATGTTCTACATGCTTGATATTCTGGATCCTGTCCTTAGGCTTCAGCCAAGGCATTGTAGTCTAATCCCAGTTGAACGGCGGCCAACATGTTTCTTGACAATGCATTTGCAACGGGATTCATTTTCCCATGGACGTGTTGAAGGGTGCAATTGAATTCAGCCACAGCGGAGAGATGTCAGCGTTGACAGGCGGACCAGGCATCAGACTGTCAAGTGAAGTTGTGCACCAGAGGCATGGGCTCTGTGCGAATGACGAAGGGCGTACCTTCCAAGAAAAGGCAAAAGTGACGGAAAGCCAAGTGTACCACCGGCAATTTGTGATCAAAAGTAGAATAACCCGATTATGCCTTTGATAGTTTTTTGCTGAAGAAGGCCAATGGGCGGGGCGAGCCGTTGACCACCTGTTCTAGTACTGCACCATTAGTGACGTCAGTGGCATCGGTGGAGAGAAGGAGAGGGGCCTCTGGGATGGGAAAAGTGAGAGCAGCAGTGATTGATAGAGCATTCTTTACATTGGAGAAGGCCGCTTCTTGAAGGGGACCCAAATTCAGGTCTTTTGGCTTGCCCTTGATGGAGGCGTAGAGGGGAGCAGGAGTGGCAGCAATAGCTAGCAGAAAACGGCGATAATAGTTGATAATTCTCAAGAATTCCTGCAGTGCTTGGACTGTCGAGGGCATGGGGAAGCTCTGAATGGCTGCTACCTTCTCAGTGAGGGGATGGACTCCTTCAGGAGTGATGCTCCAAAGGTACACTTGTTGTACCAGACTACAAGACCGTTTCATGGTAGGCGGTCGAGCACGATGCGCAGGTGACAGAGGTGTTCCTCTTTTGAGGAAGAGAACACAAGTATGTCGTCCCCATAACATACACAGAAGGAGGGGTCCCTAAGATGCCATCCTTGAGACATTGAAAAGTGGCACCAGCATTACGAAGGGAAGAACAGGAGTAATTGAAGGTATATGTACCAAAGGGAATGGCAATGGTGGTCTTGGGGATGTCTTCTAGGATCATAGGCACCTGATAATACCCCTTCAGGAGGTCGAGTGTGGAGAAAACCTTCACTTTGTGCATGTAGGAGGTCATGTCAGCGATGTTTGGGAGGGGGTAGTGATCCGGTTCTGTTTGCATGTTCAGGCGCCTGCAATCGCTACATGGATGGAGGGATCCGTCTTTCTTCAGGACAATGTGTTAGGGTGACGTCCATGGGCTGGAGGCCTTTTGGCCAAGGCCCATTTCTTTCATTTCGGCGAATGTCTGTTTGCCGGCTGCCAGTCAATCCGGTGCCAGACGTCTAAATTTGGTGAAGACTGGGGGTCACGTCATCTTGATATGATGATAAATATCATGTTTGGCAGGAGCATTGGGCGTTTGGCGAAGTTCTGGACGGAAATCTTCCAGGTACGACGCAAGGAGCTGGGCATAGGCATCCGTGGATGCGCTGATCTAGAGAGCGAGGTTGGAGGAGGCAGCTTGAAGATGTGTCGACAAGTAAGAGTCTGCGTTGACTAAACGTCGGTGGGGGACATCGACAAGAAGGTGAAAATGAAAGAGGAAATCCGCACCGAGGATTAGCAATGTGACGTCAGAAAGAGAAACTTCCAACTTAATTTCCCGTTTCCAAACGATAATGTGAGGTTAGCGTAACTGTAGGTGGGTATCACAGATGCGTTGCCAGCTACCAGGTGGACGTCAGCAGACTTAAACAGACTTCGTCGTGTCCTGATGAGTTCCCCTGGCAAAAGAAAACGACAAGCATCTGTGTCTACCAAAAATTGCAAGTCCGTTCCCGCATAATGTAAAAAGAAAAGATTAGAAACATGGGAGGCCATTACCTCGAGCAATGGCCTACTTATACTTTTTAGGCCACTGAGAATCCTTGATACATTTCTTTGTGGCAGCCCCGAATCTGGAGTGGTAGTAACAAAACTGCGTCCGATGGGCGGCAGTAAGTAGCTGTAGAAATCGTTGCTTGGGGCGTGAGCGAGTGGTGGGTGATGGCTGGGTTTGTCGCTGCTCAGGGCATGTCACTGGGTAGGCATGTGTGTTCTATGGCATTCACGTCATCTTCGGTTGACATTGAATAGGTGTCCTCTTCGTCAGGAGTGGAGGCGTTGATGGAGGTCTTGAAGGTCATGAAGTAGATGTCCATAAGGCCGTCGGATTTGGTCATCAAGTCCTTTATGGGTAAACTATCGACATCGGGTATGGAAGCGAGTACAGGTTCTGGTATACGGCGTACCCAAAGGGCGCTAATCAGGTTCACCTCATGAGGAGAGTCGTCTGCGGCAGGTTACAGGTGAGTGACACTGGTCATTTCCCTGAGGTCCAAGCGAAGCCCTTTGGTCCCCCAATTGTTGAGAGAGCAGAAAAATCTTTGCTATACGGGTGGCTGGCAATGGAGTGTATTGCTGCAGAAGGTATTTTTTTTAGGGCATCATACGCTATAGGTGTGTCTCCTTGTTCACAGAGCCAGTCGAAGATTTCTGGGAAGGTTTCCTCGGGTATCGTCACAAAAACATAATCTGCATTGGTGGTTGAGCGAGTCCCGCCCTTGATGCAGAGCTGGACTTCTGTGTGCTGAAACTAAGCAAACGCCTCTCCACTGGTGAACAACGAAAGTTTGAATTGGCAAGATGACTGCATCTGAGTAACTTTATTTTCAGACACATCGAGTGTAGATACACACTAGGTCTTGGCAAGAAGGTAAAAAAATACAAACATGCTATTTCTCTTCAAATCGGCAACCAGTTCTGTTAACAGTTAACAATGAAGTAGGCAGGCAGGTTAATACTAGTTGATGTCAGTGCGAGGGGAGGACGAAGATACAAAGGATATTATATAAAAAAAAGAGAAATGTCGTTACTATGTACGATCGTGTGACACACAGGTGGTACAAGATCTTCTCTAGATGGCTGCTAAAATAATTCTCGTAATTTAACAATAGCATATTAATATACAGTAGTAACCATCCTACATCACGATCATTATAATAATCACATAATAATTAATAATCATTCTACATCGATATCAAGAAGAATTACATATCAATTGTCAAGATACATTTTTTAAAGGCCAAGTAATGGGAAAGTTTATTGAATACTTATTCTATATTTAGAGACTGAAGTCATATCCTGACACATTATTTTTCATTAAATTAGGTTTCAGTGAAGAATGTAGAAACTTTAAGAAACTGTTGCACTTGGATGTCGTTATATCAAATGTTAGTACATTTTATATATATATATATATATATATATATATATATATATATATATATATATATATATATATATATATATATATATATATATATATATATATATATATATATATATATATATATATATATATATATATATATATATATATATATATATATATATATATATACCAAGGCACTTCCCCCAATTTTGGGGGTAGCCGATATCAACACATGAAACCAAAACAAAAAAGGGGACCTCTACTCTCTACGTTCCTCTCAGCTTAACAAGGGAATCAACCAAGTTCAGCTGGTACTGCTAGGGTGCCACAGCCCACCCTTCCCCGTTATCCACCACAGATGAAGCTTCATAATGCTGAATCCCCTACTGCTGCTACCTCCGCGGTCATCTAAGGCATCGGAGGAAGCAGCAGGGCCTACCGGAACTGCGTCACAATCGCTCGCCATTCATTCCTATTTCTAGCACGCTCTCTTGCCTCTCTCACACCTATCCTCCTATCACCCAGAGCTTCCTTCACTCCATCCATCCAACCATACCTTGGCCTTCCTCTTGTACTTCTTCCATCAACTCTTGCATTTATCACCTTCTTTAGCAGACAGCCATTTTCCATTCTATCAATATGGCCAAACCACCTCAACACATTCATATCCACTCTAGCTGCTTACTCATTTCTTACACCCGTTCTCACTCTCACCACTTTGTTCCTAACCCTATCTACTCGAGATACACCAGCCATACTCCTTAGACACTTCATCTCAAACACATCCATTTTCTGTCTCTCCATCACTTTCATTCCCCAAAACTCCGATCCATACATCACAGTTGGTACAATTACTTTCTCATATAGAACTCTCTTAACATTCATGCCCAACCGTCTATTTTTTACTACTCTCTTAACTGCTCCCAACACTTTACAACCTTCATTCATTTTCTGACGTACATCTGCTTCCACTCCACCATTTGCTGCAACAACAGACCCCAAGTACTTTAACTGATCCACCTCCTCTAGTAACTCTCCATTCAACATGACATTTAAACTTGCACCACATTCCCTTCTCGTACATCTCATAACCTTACTCTTACCAACATTAACTCTCAACTTCCTTCTCTCACACACTCTTCCAAATTCTGTCACTAATCGGCCAAGCTTCTCTTCTGTTTCTTCAACCAGTACAGTATCATCCGCAAACAACAACTGATTTACCTCCCATTCATGGTCATTCTCGTCTACCAGTTTTAATCCTCGTCCAAGCACTCGAGCATTCACCTCTCTCACCACTCCATCAATATACAAGTTAAACAACCACGGCGACATCACACATCCCTGTCTCAGCCCCACTCTCACTGGAAACCAATCACTCACTTCATTTCCTATCCTAACACATGCTTTACTACTTTTGTAGAAACTTTTCACTGCTTGCAATAACTTTCCACCAACTCCATATAACCTCATCACATTCCACATTGCTTTCCTCTCAACGCTATCATACGCTTTCTCCAGATCCATAAACGCAACATACACCTCCTTACCTCTTGCTAAATATTTCTCGCATATCTGCCTTACTGTAAAAATCTGATTCATACAACCCCTACCTCTTTTAAAACCACCCTGTACTTCTAAGATTGCATTCTCTGTTTTATCTTTGATCCTAATAATCATTACTCTACCATACACTTTTCCAACTACGCTTAACAAACTAATACCTCTTGAATTATAACACTCATGCGCATCCCCCTTACCCTTATACAGTGGTACAATACATGCACAAACCCAATCTACTGGTACCATTGACAACACAAAACACATATTAAACAATGTCACCAACCATTCAAGTACATACACACCCCTTTCCTTCAACATCTCAGCTCTCACACCATCCATACCAGACGCTTTTCCTACTCTCGTTTCATCTAGTGCTCTCCTCACTTCATCTATTGTAATCTCTCTCTCACATATATGTGTGTGTGTATGTATGTGTGTATTTACGTGTGTGTGTGTTTGCGTATCCAAATTAGAGTTCGGTTGTTAATCTAATAACTGGATCACAATTGTGTATCGCACAAAAACAGAAAATTACACAGGAAAAAAAAATATTATAATAATGCAAATATTATGAACTGTCGTTTGAAAGCTTTTCTAAGAACAAAAATATGAATATATAGAAAAAATAAAAATAAAATGGATACACCCGAATGTTGCAATAGCTTAAATCTCTCGGCTAACAAATAGAAAATTGAATTATCCTAATGGACTCTCGTTACGAGTTACGCAAAAACATTTACGGCCTCCATCATAACATATAAAGAATAAATTTAGTGCTATATCATATAATTCCCCCCCAAAAAAAAATTGTTGTGACCTTATAGTCATTGTTGTGTCGACTCTAATCTTAATTATATATTTTGCATTTCTATTGTATATATACTCCTATCTTCAACACAAGAACTGATGTCAATCTGGCTGTAGAAGAATGAAATCTTACGCTTAATGATTTTCTGTAAAGTTCTGTGAAAATCCTTTTCTATGTTTAGAAATTTATAATAAATATTTCATTTTTAAACTTTTAATGGTTTCATTTATATATATTTTCTTTATTTTTTTCGGAAATTCCATCACTAAATGTAGTCGTGAAGAAAGTTCATGAAATGAATCAAAACACTAGTCGATACGAAATAATGCATGGAGAAACATCAATGCCTATTTATGGTGTACTGAAACCAATTTGGATGGCAGTCCGGCAGGAGAGAAACTATCTTCGATCTTTGAACGCCACCAAGACATTGTCTATTCATTATGTATATACAGTATATATATATATATATATATATATATATATATATATATATATATATATATATATATATATATATATATATATATATATATATATATATATATGTGTGTGTGTGTGTGTGTGTGTGTGTGTGTGTGTGTGTATATATATATATATATATATATATATATATATATATATATATATATATATATATATATATATATATATATATATATATATATATATATATATATATCCCATAAGAAAATAGAAAAAGTCTTACAGTGGTTCAAAAATCGAAGATAGTTTCTCTCCGGATAGAGTGTCCTACAGATAGTTTTCAGGATAACAGGAGAAATACTATTACTTTTCTCCATTTATTTATCTCGATACGTGTTTCTAATCCCTTCGTGATCCGTCTTCAGACCTACACTTGGTTTTGGAATCACACTTTGATATGAAGGGAATGGTGGTGAAAATTTGATACAAAAATATTTAGAAACCGCGAAACAAATTAATAAAAATTATAAATGCAAACTATAAGATCAGCTCTCTCTCTCTCTCTCTCTCTCTCTCTCTCTCTCTCTCTCTCTCTCTCTCTCTCTCTCTCTCTCTCTCCTTTTTGAAAAACAAGATCATCTAAATTCTCTGTTGCAATTGTTAACGCCAAACCACGGAATAACTTTTCTAGTTTCGAACAGCAGAAATTTTTTACCTTCAATGAGTTTCCCTTCTGTTTTTATTTTGGAGGATTTGTTTCTTCTTATCTATTTTTTTTTTTATTATTATTATTTGTTAACGGTGATGGGAGGGGTGAGTGAGGCAGGTAGCCATTCCCAAATATATAAACAAATTCCACCATTCCGTGTTACAATAAGTAACTCACTAGAATTTGTATTTCTCATAAACAAAGACAATAAAAGGAATACATGAAATGAACCATCCAATGCTATTTCAAGTGTTCCCCACTACGACGGAACAATTCAGGGGACGATAAGGCAATACTTCTATGAAATAAGCACCTAGAGCGAGGAAAGAAGATAGAATCAGAGCTCAGTTGCTACTGTCATATATAGAGGCGAGTGATTATATTCATAATATGTGTAGGCTATGTATAGCCTAAGGATAATCAAATTTTCTATTAAAATGTTACTACTACTGTTGATGTTGCTCTTGTTATTTTTTTTTTTATTATGATAATTTTCTGGTGTTCTTGTTTTTCCTTTAGTTAGCTTTATCCTGGACAAATCACATTAATGGAATTTAAATTTCTAAAACAGTATGGCGTTAGCCGTCGTCTTAAAACACGTGTTTTATACGTTCTGGAGATTTTCCAGTGATAATAACAAGGTTTTAATAACCGGCTAGGTAAAATAGTATACGCCAAAACATCTCGTAAGGAGAAGTTGCTTAGGTTGATTACAAACGCATTTTGGAACGCTCTGCGATTTTTGTGACTTAGGACCGTTTTCCGATTTATTTATTTTTTTTTTATTTTTACGAATTTGAACTACAAATTGTGAATAAGATGGCAGTGAACTAATTAGTGTTTCAAGTAAACTTGTATGTATCATAGTTTCTATTATTAGACGTAGTTTGCTTCGATACACCTCCAAGGAATCGCCAAACCTTAGGTTTTATGTTGCCTTGGGTGATATGACGTCATCATAGAAAACGGAGCGTTTTCTACCCGAGAATGGTGGCAAATAACATTTCAAAGCCGGCAAGACTTAAACCAAAGACTACGTAGTTGGTTTAAAATTTTCATATCCTTCTGATTATGAGTCGGCATGTGATGTCATATTCAATAAGTTAAAAGTAAGTGAAAAAGACATACAAGGGTTTCAGAACATACCAAATAACAGAGTAGCTGTGAAATTGAATGAGGTGAAGGTTTTTATGACTTCATACGAGAGTCCGAGTGATTCATTTTGGTAATGGCGAAAAGACCTTAGTAATCAATCTGAGCAGTGTATATACTTATGTATCAATACGTTATGCACATTTTGATATAGAAGACTCCCTTTTAATTAGTGTCCTCGAACAACATGGGAAAGTTCTTCATCTTAGACATAATACCTTTTCTCATGGGAGAGCGCGTGGTCTAAAAAAAATTAACACGCACTGTGATAAAGGAAATAAAGAAAAATATCCCATCCTCCATCAGTATTTGTGGTTTCAATGTGTTTTTATATAATGGCCCGAAAAAGACGTGTTACAAGTGGGGAAGAGACTCTCATATGGAAGCTAACTGTAGTATGGATAGTGAGCTTATGTTAAATATTTTTAATTAGAATGATTTCCCAGCAATGCCCTGCAAGGATTCTGATAGGGGTTGATTACCAGAAGATGAAGAAACTCCTAATGTTCAACTGGCAACAGGTAATGAAGGAAATATGGAACAACCATGTGATGGAAAGAGTACTGTAAATGATAAAGAAGACTCCAGTAACCACGGAGAGGACCAGATAGACGATTTATGCGAAGCAGTAGGAGAACAACTAGTGACAATTGCCTTATCCGAGAATGTTGATGATGTTGCTGTTCATCAACACACAGTCGAACTAGAAGGTCGATCACGTGACCTGGAGGGTCATGTTCCAAGTAATGGTGATAATTTAACAGATACCGACAGTGATAGTGACCTTTTTGCAATAAAAAGTGCACCTGAAGGAGCTTCTCAAGTCACCAAAATAACTGAGTATAAGGGGCTTCCATCACAAGATGAACCTCGTATTCCTTATACAGTTGAAAGTCTCTTTCCCGTTGAGGATGATAAAAATGAGGAACCTGGAAATCTTAATGAAATCAATATAGCGGTTTCAGTGCATAGGGATCATGAATCAGTGGATAGTGCTACTGAAGAATGTAACATGGATGTAGCGGTAAATAAAATCAGTGATATTGAAGACGATTTGAAAAAGGATGATAAAGGTTCAGACGGAATGCCAAAAGGCCAGTGGAATATCGATTTAGATACTATCGGTAAATTAAAGTTAATTAGAGGAAAATCCACTAAAGAAAAAAGGAAGGAAGAAAAAATTAATGGAAAAGATAGGTTGTCAAAGAAAAAGAAAAAGTAATTTCTTAATTTTTCATCTCTGTAATGGATCTTTCAGTTGCCTCTTTAAATAATAATGGTTTAAATAAGGTAATTAAACAAATGAAAGTTGTGTCCCTTATCAGGTACTATAAAATTTCTATTTTATTTTTTATTCAAGAACATAACGTTAAAGATATTTCAGGTTTGAGTTATATCACTAATTTTATATATATATATATATATATATATATATATATATATATATATATATATATATATATATATATATATATATATATATATATATATATATATATAGTGTTCAATCCATTAAATCAATTTAAAAGGAGGTACACTGATATGTATAAACAATAAAACAAATGGATGGATAGTAATGGTAGAATTGCTGATGTAGGAGTATATTACAAGAACTGCATTACACCTATTATAAATGTGTATTCTCCATCTGGTGCCAGTAAATTTGCTGAAAAGGGAAAACTTTTTCAGGAATGAAATATTGTGTTACCTATGACCTAATAATGATTATCTTATCTTTGGAGGTGATTTCAACTGTATAACATGCACAAGAGATTGTAGTAATAATAGCAAAGCCTTAATGTCTAATTCTATGAATACTCGAGTGAAAAATCTTGCTTTGAAAGATAATTACAAATTCAAAAACAGGATTTTAGAATACACTTATATACGCAAAAACTATGGATCCAGAGTAGACAGGATTTATACTGTAAAGTTATTTGATAACATAACATCTGCAGACACCATTCCCATAAGTTTTTCATTTCATAGTATGGTTGTTTTGAAATTAAACATAAACACACAAAAAATTGGCACAGGGTATTGGAAGTTAAATTTTAAAGTTTTAGATTCTGATGGGATTGAAGAAAATTTGGTGCAACTATTGCAGTCCATAAAGCAAGAAATGAGTACATTTGATACCATACTTTTTTGGTGGGACTGAGAATAATTACAATGTAAAAAATTCTTTGTCAAATTATGTAAAAATATTTCACAAGAAAATTATAGCTTACTAAACTTATTACAAACAAGATTGTGTTATTATTATGATATTAGCTATAAAACTAGTGTAAATTATGAAAATATTAAGATTCTTAAGAACAGGATTTGTGACATCCAGAATGAAATATTAGAAAGTATATAGATAGGAGCTAAACTAAATTATCGTACAATTGGGGAAAAATTATCTGCACATCTACTTGGTGGTGAGAAAAAGAAAAATCATGCACGCATTACTAACATAAAAACCAACAGATGGTTCCATTATAGTGAGCACAGAGGGAATCAATGTTTTTATAAAGGAGCAATTTGAAAAATTGTTTAGTAAGGTTACTGGTCAGGTAAAAAGTCAAGATTATTTTCTTAACCTATGCTATTCTGTCCTAAATCAAGAAGATGCAAGTCTGTTAAGTAGAGAATTGGAGGAAATTGAGGTTTTTGATGCTATCAAGAATATGTAAAGGAATATCACCACGGTATAATGGACTTCCTATAGAATTCTGCAAAAAAAAAGTTTTGGTCTTTAATAAAGTCTAACGTTATGGAATTGTTCAAATCCATTGTAACCGTGAAATATATGTCAGATAGTGAAAATTTGAGTGTGATAAAATTGTTAGCTAAAGTAGGAGATTTATCCTTGGTGGAGAGGTGGAGACCTATATCTCTACTGAATGTTGACTATAACATCTTTGCTAAGGTTTTAGCAAACAGATTGAAATGTGTTATTGGGAAGATTATATTGTGCAGTGAAGAAAAGGTCGATTATGAATTGTATTAATACGATTCGAGATGTAATTTTTTCATGTACAACAAAAGAGTGAAGACTTAGCAATTTTAAGCTTAGACTAGTCTAAGGCTTTTGATAGAGTTAATATGTATTTTGTTTTTAAAGTAATGAAGAAATTTGGTTTACCAGATGAATTTGTGGCTCTAGTTAGAATATTGTACACAGATCGTATAAGTAGTATCTTGGTAAATTGGTTTATGAGTTCACCTTTTTGTATTGAAACGTCTGTAAGATAAGGCTACCCTATGTCAGTGCTGTTATATTGTATATTTCAAGAACCTTTGTATAGAACAATAAAGAATAAAAACAAGATAATAGGGACTAGCCTTCCAAACAATGTAAATATATGCTTGCAAGGTTATATAGATGACTCCTTCGTGATCTTGTCAACAGATGATTTAGTTGGAGAATGTTATAAAGAAGTACAATGGTTTGAACTTGCGACAGGTGCAAAGCTAAACAAGGACAAAACTAGTATAATGGGTTTGGGAAATGGGAAAACCGAAAAAGCTGGCCTATCAGTTGGTTGAGAACTGTTGAATGTATCAAAATTCTTGGTATAATTTATTTGTGATTTTGAGGTTACATATGTAGAAAATTGTTCTCACCTTACTCAAAATATGAAAATATCAATAGATATGCTAAGTCAAAGACATTTATCTATTTTCCAAAGAGCTAATATTGTTAATTCACTAGTTTTGTCCAATGTTTGGTGTATATCACACAATTTGCCTCCTTAGAAAAAGTACATTGGTCAAATAAATATGCATGTATTCCGATATATATGGCAGGGCACTTACCATCCTGTAGGTAGAGATACTCTTTGTTTGTTGAAAGAAATAGGATGAAGTAGGAGTTATAAATGTTTATTTCAAGTCCTTAGCGATTTTCAGTTCGACAGCTCTAAATGATATTAGAAAGGATGTTGCTTTAAATATTTTCTATTGCAAAATGAGAATTAGTTTTTTGTTGGAAGTAACGGATATAAATGAGGTTTCACTTGTGTCAACATCATTTTATTCAGTGGCAATTAATGTAATCAGAAAAGTTTATCACCATGCAAAATTTCCTAACCTAAGTTCTAAAGATTGTTATAATTTTATAAGGCCACAGAGTGTCCCAAAAATTGAAGGGAGTTACCCACTTTTGGACTGGAAAATGGTATGGGACAGCATAAACAAACCTTTCATTGGTATCATGGAGAGAGGGTTTGCCCATAAATATGCTCATGGAACTTTAGTGATCAATGATCTGCTAAAAGTGTTGAATATCAGAAACATCAATAAATGAGATCATTTTAAGGATGTTGAATACAATTTGAATATACTTAATTTTTGGAGGCACATCAAAACAATATTGATATTTGTTAAAAGTGTATTATTTCATACTTGTGACATAAACAGGGACAATTTTTTTTTTAAATACATTGATGTTAAGTTACAGATATAGGACGAAAAAGGATTATAATAGTGCCACTGTATTGATTGTTGGTTATTTATATGCTGTTTGGGTCAGTAAGTAGAAACGATATACGAAAGAGGAAACAGATGCATTTAAGTGAAAATTTAATTATGATCGGTGGCTTTTAAAAAATATTTATAAAGAAAGAAAGAATGTTCACAAAAAAGTATATAAATTATTGTTTTTGAGTTACTAAAAACCAAAATGTAATTTCGCAAATTGTTGAAATAGATGAATTATGTTTATAGAAAAATTCTATTGAATGTAATCATATTGGAAACATTGTGATTGTAAATAATGTAATTTAACTTTTGAATAACAAAAAAAAAAAAACTCGTTCTATTATTATTAGTATTATTTTGAAACCTGAGTTATCCCCTATTTGTAATCATGCTTATAAGTTCTCAAATTTTTATGCAAGTGACAATATTTTATGAAACACGTCAATTCTGTCTTCACTATTCATAAAATCCCATATCACAGTGCCTAGATGAAAATGCCGCAGTAATAGTTCCGAATACCCCAGATAAATTTTTGCAGTAAGGTGCAGAGATTTGGTGTCTCCTGACAACCCCTTTCCAAATTGCCGCCTAATGCTTAAACAAAATATCTTGAAAGTCAAGATTAAAAAAAAAAAGCCTCATACTTTCTAAGGGGGCTTTAGATACATAATGGAGAAAGTCTGTTAAGCTTCTTACCGTTTCCAGCTGCATCAGAGAGGAAAGTTTTACCTGGGAAAATAATTAGGAAGGTTAAAAGAGGAAGTTTAATTTCGAAAATTTAGAATTTTGATAAATTAGATAATTAAGTCGTAACTTGGCATTATAGGAACTTAAAGTCTATAATAGTATCAAAGTACTTTTTACTTAGTTTTTTTTTTTTTTTTATTAATATGAGCTTAGAGCCTACGATAAAAAAAAAATACTCTATTTTAGTTCCAAAAATTTCTAAAACGATGATTTTTGCAATTGACCATCGAAAACCATAGTCTTTTTATTAATATGAGTTTCACGTATTCGTTTTTTCTCGATAAGATTAGGTTAATCTACAAATTTTGGACCACTGAAAATTAATTTTTTCCTAACGAACTGACAAGATCACTCCTTTTTTTCTTCATATAGATGATGAAATTTTTAGGATTTAATTTTTTTCAAAGGAAGTTGTGAGAAGGGGGAGATTTTTTATTTAGTTTTTAGGATATTTTTATCACTTATACAACCACTATGTGTTCTACTAATATTTATGTCGGTTATAGTAACCTCTTGGATGTATGCATATACCTATTCATGAATTAAAAAATCGTAAGAACTATGAAGTTAAAGTTAAAGAAGTTGGATTACAGGATGGAAGAAAGGAAGCGGAATAGGCGGTGAAGCAGATGGCTGAACAAATAGCGCCTACAGTGCACCATGGCTGGTGAATTGATGGTTTTGCCCTCTGAAAGGGAATTAACAAAGTAATTCTTAGAAAGTGTTACTTCAGGTTATATTGGTAAGAGTGGACCCATTAAGCAACAATGATACTTTGTTCTGTAAAGCAATTTTTGCTATTCGTTGTCATGAGCAAAAAATTTTTTATGATTTCTGCATTCATTAAAAATAGATATCCTTTAAAGGTTCAAATGTCACTTATGACCGAAATAGACAAGGCATGGGACAATTTCCTAAAAAAAAAAAAAAAAAAAAAAAAAACATAAATACGCTCAAACCTGTCTCTCTCTCTCTCTCTCTCTCTCTCTCTCTCTCTCTCTCTCTCTCTCTCTCTCTCTCATTCACCACCTTACTATACTACCACAATAACACACATACAAAAATTCACCTCTTCTACACCTACCCAAGTACGTTTATTAATGACATTGAACTTCACCGGAATCAGGTATATACACACATACATTCATACATACATATATATATATATATATAATATATATATATATATATATATATATATATATATATATATATATATATATATGTGTGTGTGTGTGTGTGTGTGTGTGTGTGTGTATGTACACATGTATATGTATTCAAATAAGCCATATATATTTTCAATACATTAATGTCTGGATTCTCTTAACGACCTCGGGATCAGAGCCCCAGGGGATATCACACAAAGACAAGCGCTTGGCTCCTGCCGGGAATCGAACCCAGGTCGGCAAGCCTGTATAGACAGTGACTAAGCCACATTCTTCGTGGCCACGTGGCTTAGTCACTGTCTATACAAGCTTGCCGACCAGGGTTCGATTCCCGGCCGGAGCCAAGCTCTTGTCTTTGTGTGATTTCGCTTGGGGCTCTGATCCCGAGGTCGTTAAGAGAATCCAGACATTATGTATCAAGAATATATATGGCTTATTTGAATATGAAAAACACGTAAAAATGAGCAAAATTTATCATGTATATGTATGTATATATATCTATCTATCTATCTATCAATCTCTATATATATATATATATATATATATATATATATATATATATATATATATATATATATAATATATATATACACACACTTATATATGTATATATATATATATATATATATATATATTATATATATATATATATATATATATATATATATATATATATGTATATATGTATGTATATATATATATATATATATATATATATATATATATATATATATATATATATATATATATATATATATTACATGTATATACGTATGTATATCTATATACATAATATATATATATATATATATATATATATATATATATATAT
>NC_090733.1:32016367-32021367 GCF_036898095.1 Palaemon carinicauda
AGGACTAGCTCTCTCCCACCTTCCCCAAGACTGCTGTGTCTTGCTGTTTGATGATGCCACCCTCCGAATCTGACTCTTCTATAAACTCCATAATCATGAAATTACCACCCTATGCAAGTACTGAGGCATTCACTCAATTTCAGCATGCCGAGGTCCAGTTTCCCATTGAGATCATGACTCACTCAAGGACACTTTCTCAGAAATCTCAGATTGGCTTTGCGACCAAAGGGACACCTCAATAGCATACAGCGCACTAGAAACATACCTCCTAGAGCAGTACTCCCCATTGCCAGCCAACCATATGACCAAGCTTTTTCAGCTGCCTCAACAACTGTCTGGGGACCAAATGGCTTCACTCACTCTCATGGAATTGACCAGTACCACTCGCCTGTAACCTACCGCAGACGGCTCCCATTGGGAAGTGAGTCTAGTTTGTGCCCTTTATGAAAGACGCCTACTCGAATCTGTACATACTGCCATACCCGATGTCTACATTTTGCCCATGAAGGACCTGATGACCAAAGTCGATGCCCTTATAGACAGCAACTTCACTACCTTCAAGACCTCTATCAACGTCGCCACTCCTGATTAAGAGGACAACTATTCAACATTGACCGAAGCCCCGTGATATGCTGGAGTGGCAACAAGGCCACTCTCCACCCACTTATAGCCATCACTCGCTCACGCCAGAACAAGCGACCACTAAAGCCACTTATTGACACCCATCAGCAGCAGTTATGTTACTACCACTCTAGATTTGCAGCTACTACGAGGAAATGTTTGAGTGATTGTCAGTACCAAAAAAACATGTAAGTAGGCCATCCCTTGTGGTGTTGTCCTACCCTGTCACTAATCATTTCTTTTTATATGAGGTAGGAACAGGTGTTCGGCATTTGGTAGACACTTGTGCTTGCCGTTCTCTTCTACAAATGCCACTCTCCAGGACATAATGTAGTCTGTCTAAGCCTGCCATGGTCAGCCTGGTAGCTGCCATCAAATTTGCCATCCCCACCCCTTGGTACAAGACCCTTGATTTATTTTTTGGAAGCACCAAATATCACTGGAAGTTTCTCATTGCTGATGTCATATTGCCAATTCTCTGTGCTGATTTCCTCTCCCATTTCCAGCTTCTCTAGAAGTTGCTCATTGACCGTGAGTCATTGTAGGCTCTTACTCGTCAAAACCTCTTCAACACGCCCCCTCCGATGCTGGTCTCCACATAAGGACACCTACGGCTACCTACACCCTACTCTTTACATTGTACCCGGACGTCTTCCGTCCAGAACTCACCAACCACCCGCGGTTCCTGCTAGAGTATTTATCACCATATCTAGACGACAGGGCCCCAGTGTTCGACAAATTCAAGCCTTTGTGCAGCAGATCATTTGGCTCCCACTAAAGAAACATTGCCAAAAGGAATAAAAGCTCCATTCCCCAAAGGCCTCAAGTCCAAGGTCGTCACCGTTACACATCGTCCTGAATAAAGATGGCTCTTTGCATCTGTATGGGGATTGCAGTTTACTGACCATGCACACAGAACCGCATCACTACCCCCTCCTAATTCGCCATGACATGACCTCCTACTTGCACAAAATGAAGGTTTTCTCTATGCTCGACCTCCTGAGTGGGTATTATTAGGTGTCCTTAAACCTAAAACACATCACAAGGACCGCTATCCCGACCCTCTTTGTTACATACCCTTCAATTACTCGTAATTTTTGCCTTTATAATGATTACACCACTTTTCAATGCCTCATGTCTGGCAACTTACGGAACCTCCCTTGTTGCGGATATTAAATGGACGATATACCTGTATCTCTTTCTCCAAAGACGAACACCTCCATCACTTCCGCAGAAAGACCTTGTATTCTGGTAGGACAAGTCTTCTCTTGAACTTCATGTATATAAACTCGTTAATATATATACATATATATATATATATATATATATATATATATATATATATATATATATATATATATATATATATATATATATATATATATATATATATATACATATATATATATATATATATATATATATATATATATATATATATATATATATATATATATATATATATATATATATATATATATATATATATATGTAAATATATATATATATATATATATATATATATATATATATATATATATATATATATATATATATATATATATATATATATACATTCCTTATTTACGTTAAACAAACTTTACCTGAGTAACATGCGAAGAAGTTTTATTTTCAGCATGAAATTCCTTTCCCGCTTTCAAAATCCAAATTACTTCTTATCATGTATCTCCATCAAGCAATGAAAGTATATTTTTCTCCTCGCAGATAAGTAATGGATAGAAAATGTGATTTACTACAGCCATATAAGTGCTCTTCATAGTGTGGAGGAAGTACAGTATCAAGAAAGTTACATAGTAACATGCTGTTATTATAAAACGGTGGAATGATTAGAGTAGATCTTGTTATTTGTGTACTGTTTTTCCTGTTAATACTTTGTAGAATAATGACTTTATATCATCGCTTCGTCATATTATAATCAGGAAAGCTCAACACAATTACATTTTACAGAATAGCGATCAATGTTTATCGATATATATTCTTAATTTTTTACTCCGATATTCAAACAAAAATGCATTTTTTTTTCCAAAAGTGAGCAGTATCTACTCGGGTTTTGTAAGCTATAATAGAAAAATAGAATCTTCCCTTCATTTTGTTCCTTTTTAGTACCATTTATCAAACATTCTTGTGCTTTATATGACAAGATTTCTATATTCCAACTTATCTTTAAGTAAACGTATTCTGGTGGCTTTAAACCATCTTATCACGTCCTGCGGTTTTTAGTCCCTTCTTGTTCGTTCTGGAAGATGTTTAAAGATATAATAAGACGTTGCCTTCACCTGCCATTTCCTCAGAGGGAACATCTTTCTTGGGGAGACATGACAGCTTTCCTCAGGATTTGACTGATTACTTGACATTTATTAATTTATGAGTGTCTAACAGATAACAATCCTTATTGCCTGTTCCCTCCTAACCTTGTTGTCTTGTAATGATAATCATTAATGCTTGTTCCCTTGTAACCTTGGTGTCTCTGAGACTTGAGCTTTGGTATTGCTCCCGTGTATGTTTTAATTAATAAAGTTCCTGTGTGAAGAACTGACGTCTCTCTCTACCTCCTTGGATATTATATGGTAGCAGAGCGTGGTTCGAGGGACTGCAGCGATTGTCTTGGAGATTAAATTTTACTAAGAAATATAAAAGAAAATGATGAGCAGCTAAAGTTCCCGAACATCGGGGAAGGGGAGTAATTCAGAAGTTCAGTAAGTTGCTGCAAATGTGAAGCCGTCTGTGAGAAGGAAAACCAATGGATTTCGGCTTATGAACTGGAAAGGACGTATTGGTTCTGTCGACCAGAGTGCTTCGGGGAGCAGATATCATGGATAGATGGAGAAAACATGCTGAACTGTTGATACATGGTGAGGCAGACGACCTGAGCCTGAAGTTGTGTGAGCCGAAGAATGGTAATTACGAGTCTTCACAACAGCTTAATTCTTTTGCTGTTGAGAGTGTTTGTGAGTGCTTGGGGATCTTCTGGAAGAAACCTTGAACCCTGATGTTATCTACAATAAAGTGAAACAGTCATAATGGCGTCTTCAGAATACTCTGCAGTTTCCTTACCAGGATACATTGAAGATGAAAGTGAGCTTATGAACCAGTTGACCCGACTGGCTAACTTTGGAACCATAGACAATGCTGGAAACTTTATTTTCAAATTTTGTCATAAGTGTAAAGTCCCGGTATTGGGACATAAAGAAAATGGAGATGAGAGCAAGTGTGAAAATAATTATTTGAATTTAGTGAAGTGGAACAGGTAAAACGGTGGCTAGAAACAAATGAACTTTTTGAGGCAGCAAAAAACCAGTTAGATCAAAGGTATGAGGCCAGAATTTGTGGACAGTGCAATAAACTATTTAAAATCAGAGCAACCAATATTTCGCACCAGAAAAAAATTCACAAAAAGTGGGATTTCGGTAAAGAAACAAACAGGACAATGTATGAAAAGAGTGATATGGATGAAAGACTAGACAAATTATTGAAAATCATTGAAAACAATTTTGAGATAAACCAAGTTGGAAGTGGAAATAACCATGTTAATTTAGTTAAAAATCGGAAAGCTCCAATCTGGACTAATGACCAGGATTTTGAAAGTTATTGTCATCAACTAAGGCTATGGGATTCACAGACAACCATTCCTCCAATTAAAAAAATTTTCGAATTGGTAGATTGT
The DNA here is from genome assembly GCF_036898095.1 of Palaemon carinicauda. Taxonomy (NCBI): domain Eukaryota; kingdom Metazoa; phylum Arthropoda; class Malacostraca; order Decapoda; family Palaemonidae; genus Palaemon; species Palaemon carinicauda. The sequence goes on from NC_090733.1 coordinate 32,020,674, forward strand.
TTAAAAACAAACAAAGAGATTAGAGGATTATCGTTATTTGTGTCAAGAGAGGTTATAGAAAAAGTAAACACTAACAGTGTAACTATCATTGAAGACGTGATAAACTTGCTAAAAGGTAAATTTGAAAAAACAACCTTGGAAAAAATGTCTGAATTGGTTTCTGAAATACAAAAATTTGAACAGAAAGACAAAGAAACGGGTGAAGAGTATCTGAATAGATTTGAGAATCTTTTAGTGAAAATGGATAGAGCAAACTTTGGATCAAAATGGAAGTTATGGACTACAGTTTTGTTTCTAGATAAGTCTAAATTAGAAAAAAGAAAAAAAAAATTCAAATTTGGACCAAGTAAAGTTTATGAATGTCACAAAATGTTTGAAGTTCCACTGATAATTAAAGGAAAGAAAAATGGAACAGAGTTCAGTAGACTACGAGTGCAAATTTATGCTATTGAAGCTAATATCCCTTTTTTGTGTTCTAAAGAACAACTCCAGAAATGGAGTGCCTCTCAGGATTACAAGAAAGGAAAGGAAAAACTAGTTATCAGAAGCTTGGTTCCGAACCTAGAGATAGATTTGATAACCACTAAAGGTAACCATCTTGCCGTTGTCTTGGAAACCAATAAAGAATGTAGCGAAGAAGAGATTGTAATGTTTGCCAAGAAATTGGAAAGCAATAAAGAGATATCAGAGTATA
>NC_090733.1:32031367-32063160 GCF_036898095.1 Palaemon carinicauda
CTGTGTGGCAATTTGCCACAACTGCCTCTCTGATTGGGGTAGTAGTTATCATCGTCATCATCATCGTCATCATCATCATCATCATCAATCTGAAATTCATTCAATCTGGGTCATCAACAATTATCTGAATCTGAGCAGTCGTGTCAAGTTCCTTATTATATGACAGGTCATCAACAATCAATTTCACATTCAAGGAAAACCTATCCAAAGGAGTAAATAACTCCAAGGAGGAGTCACGGCTCAAAAAATAAATAATCACTTCCAACACTGGTCAAAATCAAATAAATATGTAAATCCAGCGTGCACACACACAACTGCCTCAAGTCGCAGTCAATCAAAAAAGCATTCGCTCCGAAACATTTACCACTCTCCTAACCTAGCTAAAAAGTAAACAAACAGTCAATTATTCCAACATTCTTTCCCACTACAAAAAAACATAACATTAACTTACCCTCTCTCTCTCTCTCTCTCTCTCTCTCTCTCTCTCTCTCTCTCTCTCTCTCTCTCTCTCTCTCTCTCTCTCTCTCTCTCTCTCTCATGATCTGGCAAAAAAAAAATTAAATAGATAGAAATTGATCCTCCACATTCCTCCCCCCTTACTTTGCCAAATCCTTCTACATTTTCACACAACCACTAACATTAATTTTTTTTCATTATCCAGTCGCAGTCGGGAACGGGACCTCTACTCCAAGTAACTGGGCCTTCATACACTCTCCTTCACTTCTTCCTTATCACATTTATTTCCTATATTAACACTATTCCTATCTAAATCCCTATCATCTAATATATCATGTACAATCCCATGTACCTCGTTCTCATCTGGCCCTAATATCACACTCATTTCTGTCAACAGTTCATACATTTCATCAAAAACATTTTCAACCTTAGCAAAAGATTCATTCACACTACTTATCATTCTCCTATCTCTCACACTTGCATTATTCATTCTTTCTTTTACATCATCTAACGAAAACCACACACACAATAAGATTTCTTCATACTCAGCCACGTTTCATCTGTATTTATACATTTGTCTTCCACACTCACTTGCACATTTACACCCTTGTCGTCCTTATTTCTATTCTCACTTATATTTATAAAGTTTCCCCTTCTTCCATCCTTATTTAAAGCTCTTGCATTCTTCCTTTTCGTATATTCTACTAACACCAACTGTTTACCTTCTAGACCTAATTCCTCATACATACTAGGCTCACACCTGTTCCTGTTCATCCCATTCTCTTGGATATACTCAGGCACCTCCTTCCATTTACGCAATTGGTTGTGGTGTGCCGTAACTTTTTCCACACTACCATCTACACACATTTCACCCAAAACATAACTTAATCCACTCGAACCAACTTCTAACACTTCATATGGACCTTCAAACTTATCACGCACCTTATTTACATTCATTCTACCCTTTTCAATTCGTGCGCGGACAGAGTGTCGAAAGACAGAGTGTCGAAGGACAGAGCGTCGAAGGACAAAGTGTCGAATGGACAAAATGTCGAACAGACAAAGTGTCGAACAGACAAAATGTCGAACAGACAATGTGTCGAAATTATAATAATGATAAATGATAAAATATAAATGATAAAAACAGAGAGAATACAGTATCCATTTAACTAACGACCTAATTAACCTTTAACTATATAATCATCTTTATATTGGTATATCCTTACATATAACTATATAACAATGATAAAATATAAATGATAAAAAAGAGAAAGAATACAGTATCCATTTAACTAACGACCTAATTAACCTTTGACTATATAATAATGTTTACATTGGTATATCCTTATATATAACTAAATAACAATGTTTACAATGATATATCCTTGCATATAACAATTCTTACATTGTTATATTCTTACATCCATATTCTGGAGAGAGAGATAGAGAGAATATATATACGGTATTCAGTCTGTGAGAGATTTCTCACCAGTTAACTTCCTTCGAGATTCAAGTTTCAATTTAAATTTCCATTCTACCTAACCAATAATAATGGAAATAATCAAGACTCAAATGGGTGGAAAGAAACTGCTACACGAAGGTTATGCATACGTGATAGATAAAGTGGTTAACGAAAGAATATATTGGAAATGTGAAAAACGAAACTATTGTAACAGCAGAGCAATAACTCAAGGTGAAACAATTTCCAAAACAGCTGAGCATTCACACCAGCAAGACAGTTCTCAGATTGATGCTATAAAAGTTATAGATAAGATAAAAATTCATTCCAAAAATTCCAAAGAAATTCCATCTTCTATAATAAATCAGTGCACAAACGATGTACCTGTCTCCATAGTTGGAAAGCTTCCAAGAAAGGAATCTCTAGCTCGAACAATTAGGAGAGTTTGAAATTCAGCTTTTAGCGGTGAAAACTTAACTGTAACAACGAGGGGAGAGCCATTCTTATTATTTGATGAAAATGGAGTAAAAATATATTCAACAACCCAGAATCTCAACACTTGAGCTCCAATAGAAGATGGTTCTGTGACGGAACTTTCAAGTCGGCCCCTAATGGAAATCAACTATATACCATTCATGGTCTTATTGATCAAAACATGACTTTACCCTTAATGTACTGCATTACCGAAAACAAAGATGAGACTACTTATTCCATTATTTTTGAGTTTTTGTCTGCTAAGCAACTAAATCCTATTTCCATTACCGCTGATTTTGAACGCTCGGCCATCAACCAAATGAGAATTATTTTCCCGGAGTCCACAATTCATGGATACTTCTTTCACTTCGGGTAGTGTTTGTGGAGAAAAATCCAAGCCCTAGGATTGCAGACATGGTATAACGAGCGTAATGATGCTTTTATTATAAAGCAAATTCAGGCCCTCGCATTTGTTCCCCCCTGTGATGTTTGTGCTCTGTTCAATAAGTTAATTGAGTCTTTTGATGATGAAACCGATGAAACATTAGGAGAATTTTTACAATATTTTGAAGCTACATGGCTTGGAATCGTCCAGAGGGGAAGAAGAAGAAAGCCATTATATGAAATTGCTTGTGGTCAGTTCACGAGAGAGTTCCAAAAGATTTGCCTAGGACCCATAACTCCGTTGAAGGGTGGCATAAAGCTTTTCATAGAAGAGTGAAGATTTGCCACCTAACAGAGGACAAACTTTTACGAAAACTTCGTATGGAGCAGGCCAGCACTGAAATGATTCTAGGACAAATTCAACAAGGCCGTGATGTAAAAAGAAAATACAAGAAATATGCTCTCCTTAACCTAAGACTAAAAAGTATTTTTGATACATATGACGTCAATGACGGGTTACAATATCTTCGAGCCATCGCTCACAATCTTTAAATAAATATTGCTACAAGTTTTTTAAATACATTAATACATTTGTATTTTCATATTTTATGTCTTCTCATAAATAAATGTTTATTGCTTATATTGATGTATGATGTATATTTACGATCCTATATCCATTTTATTTTTTCAAAAGCGGTGAATGACCTTGTAATCCCAGTGATTGGTGTAAGCCTAAATTGAATAATCAACTCAAAAAACATTTATAACTCCTTGTAACCCTCTATCTTCTGGATGACTTTGAAGTCCCATTGCTTGACGTAAGCTTAAAATCAATAATCAAATCCAATCTATCTATCTCTCTTTTTAACTTTTGTCCATTCTACACTTTGTCCAATCGGCACTTTGTCCATTCTACACTTTGTCCATTCGACACTTTGTCCTTCGACCCTCTGTGCTTCGACACTCTGCCTTTCGACACTCTGTCCTAATACCTTTTCAATTACCCCTTTCAAGAGCAGAAATATTTGAAGAATTCAATATTTATCATAGTTTTAAAAGATGTTATGGGGCGTCCTCAAACCATCAGATCCCAGAATTAATGTTAAATGGGGTCATCCTAAATGTAATCACTGAAACATGAAAAGAAACAATTATCTATCTACCATAGCACTTCTCCTAATTTTGAGGAATAGCTGTCAAAAAAAGAAGAAAAGGGGGATTTTCCTCTTTGTTCTTTTTTTGCCTGACAAGGATGTCGCCCAAGTTTGCTTGGTATTGCTCGGGGGCCACAGCTATCCTTTCCCTCATCTTCCAATAAATTAAAGCTTCATATGCTGACTCCCCTACTGCCACTACCTCAAAGCAGTCACCATAAGGTGACCCGAGGTAACAGCAGGGCCTATCAGAATTCGGTCACAATATCTGGCCATTCAATTTTATTCCACATACGCTGGTTTGCCTCTCTCACATCCAACCTCCTGTCAACTAGAGCTTTCTTCATTTTATCCATTAGACCAAAGTTTGGAATCTCTTGCACTTCTCCCATCAACTCTTGCATTCATCTTCCTCTTCCACAGACAACCCTTTTTCATCCTCTGTACATGGCATGGCCAAACCAACTAAACAAATTCATATACAATTTTTCCACTAATTCATTCCACACACTAGTTCTCACTCTTGCTACTTTGATCCTAGCCCAATTCAACCGATATACACCAACCATACTCCTCAGACACTTGATCACATTAAATTCCTGATTCTACGTCACTTTAATTCCCCACAACGCTGATCCATACATCACTGGTACAATCACTTTCTCATAAAGAACTCTCATTATATTCATTCCTAACCTACTATTCTTTACCAGTCCCTTGACTGCCTCCAACAATTTACAACCTTTATTCGCTCTCTGACATCCATCTGCTTTCACTCCACCTTTTTCCGCAACAATAAACTCAAGTACTTAAATTGATATGCTTCCTCAAGTAACTCTATTCAACATTACATTCAATCTAGCACCCACCTCGCTTCCTGTGCAATTTATAACCTTGCCATTACCCATATTTGCTTGCAACTTCCTTATCTCACATATCGTTCCAAAGTCTATTACTAATCGACACAGCTTCTCCTCTGAGTCTGCAATCAATACAATATCAACCACAAAAAACAACCAATTCACTTCCCACTTATGATCACTCTCATCTATCAGTTTTAATCATACACCAAACACTCGAGTATTTACCTCTCTCACAGCTACATCAATAAACAAATTGAGCATCCATATTGACATCACATGTCTGTGTCTCAGACCCACCCATACTGGAAACCAATCACTCACTTCATTTCCCATTGTAAAAAAAAAATGCTTTACTGAATCAACTCTTCACTGATTGCAACAACCTTCCACCAATTCCATATAACCTCATCACATTCTAAATCGCATCCCTATCATCAATATCATAAGCTTTACTTATATACATAAATGCAAAAGATACCTCCTTACCTTTTGATAAAGAATTCTCACATATCCTATGTATAAAAATCTTATCTCTTCTGAAGCCATTCAGCACCTCTAAGGCTGTATCCTTCATTATATCGTTTATCTTATTAATTAACATAACCATACATATTTTCCAAAACACTCAATAGAATAATACCCCTAAAATTGCAACATGCACAATTCCTTTACCTATATATAGTGAAACAACATATGCACTCACCAAGTTCACTGGCACCATTGACAACATTGCCATTAACATTTCAGCTCCAACACCATCCATACAAGGTGCTTTTCCTGCTGTCTTCACTTCTTCTCTTGTAATAATTCTCATTCTCATCTCCCATCACTGGCACCTCAACACCTGCAACAGCAGTTATATATGCCACCCTATTATGGTCAATATTCAGCAACCTTTCAAAATATTTACCAAAAGCTTTTATTACCTCATCTCCTTTCAAAAACCTTCTATTTTCGTCTTCCACTGCCTATTTATTCCTTGATCCATACCTCCTTATACTCTTCGCTTTTCCAAAACTTGCTATTGTCTTTATATGAAGAACCTAATGCCTAATTCCACCTCCAGTCAACCATCATCTTTGCCTCAGCTACCTTAATTTTCAATTCCACATTTTTCCCTTTCTATCTTTCACACTTCTCTATACTATTAATATGCAGGAGTTTTTTTAAATGTCCTCTATTTCTCTCCTACTTTCATATTCAATCCTTCATTCCACCAATCACTACCCTTTATCATGCTGCCTCCAACAATCCTTTTGCAACACATATCACCTGTAAGGCAAACAAACTTTTCTTTTACTAACTTCCACATACTGGTGACCATACCACTAAACTTGTGCATATCTTTCAATCTTCAAGTCCTCTTACCTATCACCAAGGGAATACATCAATGCTCTTTCTACCCTTTTCAATTTTCCACTCTTATCCATATATACTGTACTTATTCAAATCTTTCTTCGCGAATAAAGTGTACTTATAACCATCTGCTGTTTAACACACACCTATATTACCACATACTTTTACCCGGTACTCCATAGTTCCTAGAGATATCTATTATCTCTCCAGCACTTAATCGGCATTCAAGTCACCCAACACAGCTACATAATTTCTTATAATGTCCTTCTACACAGCTAACTGATTCCAGAAACCACTTCGCTCCACTTCCCTTTTTTCACAATCCAGCCCATACACAATAACAAAATCCCAACATTCACTACCCAACTTGCCCCTTACCCACATAAACCTAGAATCCTAGATGACATCTTCCATTCCACCACCTAATCATCCATTTACTTAACAATACAGTCACACCATCTCGCGCTCTTCCACTTTCACTCTAAAATCCCTCTCTTTTACCTATGTCTCACAGAGGACCAGTAGATCAATCTTCCTGTTATTATTATTATTATTATTATTATTATTATTATTATTATTATTATTATTATTATTATTATTATTATTGTTGTTGTTCTTGATAGCTAAGCTACAACCCTAGTTAGAAAATTAGGTTGCTGTAAGCCCGAGGGCTCCAACCAGAAAAAAATAGCCCAGTGAGGAATGGAGATAAGGAAATAAATAATCTATATGAGCAGTAATGATCAATTAGAATAAAATATTTGAAGAACAATAACAACATTAAAATATGCTACCAATCTCATATCCTTTACTCTCCATCGTATACATCCACGCAAGCCAAACACCCTTAAACTAGAATGTAGGGAGCACTTAATCTCCCCCCAACCTTCTTGTCCCAACTCCTTCTCTCCTAGGATGTCTCGCAGCAATGACACAACAAGGGGGGGGGGGGGGATCCCTATCCCTTGTTCCTTTTAATCGCCTATTACGACACGCAATGATTCGTTGGCGTTATTCTAATTGTTGTTATGCCATCCCATCCACATATGAAATACATTTAAATACAATTCTTGACTCGTAAAAAGAAGAAAAGTCGTTGTTTAGGCGATCTCAGGGAGGAACTAGATTATCTGTTAGGAATTAAGAATAACATAGGGCTCATATTAATTTAGATAATTATATTCAGGTTTCGCAGTATGTTACAAAAGGTGGAGGTTTGTTTTCGTGTGGTATTTTGGTATTCAAGACTTACATCTTTTGTGAATCCTCCACCTCCCAATGGTCTGTATTTGCCACAAATGAAATGAGAGAGAGAGAGAGAGAGAGAGAGAGAGAGAGAGAGAGAGAGAGAGAGAGAGAGAGAGAGGGGGGGGGTTGTTGGTCAGTGTTTATTATACACATGCTTCATAACAAGAGGTCTGGCAACGTTTCATGCTATTCATGAATATTCTCCATAAAGATACGTTCTTGATTAAAGGTAATAATAATAATAATAATAATAATAATAATAATAATAATAATAATAATAATAATAATAATAATAATAATAATAATAATAATTTAACATTAAAATATCAGATATTATAGGATGCTTATAAGGTAATTGTTATATACATTATAATTGTTTTAAACTGTTCAACTATATCCGCAAAAAACGTTCAGAATATGATTTTGAATACTTACATAATTTAAGAAACCATAAGAATATATCTTATTATATGAAGAGATCTTTAAATCAAAGAGAATGGAAAGATTATTTTGGGAAATCCCAAGTAAAACGTTTCAATCATAAATCAATCCAATAATACTTTGAGCAGAATCCCTAATCAAATTATTCGGCCCTGAAGCCCAAAGACCTTATTATTATTATTATTATTATTATTATTATTATTATTATTATTATTATTATTATTATTATTATTATTATTATTATTATTATCACTTGGCAGGCTATAGCCCTACTTACAAAAGCAAGATGCTAAAAGCTCAAGGGCTCCAACAGAGAAATAGCCCAGTGAGGAAAAAAAATAAGGAAATAATCAAAGTACAGAGAAGTAATTAATAATCAAAATAAAGTATTTTTAAACAGTAACAATGTTAAAATAAATATTTCATATATAAACATTTAAAAATTTTAAAACAAGGAGAAGAAATAAGATAGAATAGTGTGCCGGAGTGTACCATCAACCAATAGAAGAACATTATAGTATAAACAAAAGTATAACAGGTAGGAATTTATAATATTCATTATATCATAGCTCAAAGATTTCGTTTAAATTGATATAAATTTTGATTTTTTTTATATATATCAAAAGGTTTCAATCATAAATTAACCATTTTACATAGATCATGGACTACTGATAACCACCGGTTTAATAAAAAAAAAAAAACAAGGTTTCTCTATATGGTCATAAAATCAGATTATGGTCCTGATAAGGGTTTCTAATATTTTTGATATTTACATAATTTTTCTTGAATTTAGCGAATAAGATAAAAGCATTAAAAGTAAACTCGTCATCCATGAATGAATAAAACTTTTATTCGCATGTCAGGAATAAAACGTTACATCCACTTACACACGCGTGCACGCACACAAAACGGAAATATACACGACACATTTATTGCCAACTTAATTTATTCATTTCACTTTTGAGTTCAGTAGGTGGGCTACGTCTGGAGAAGGTTGCACTTGTAAGGATATGATTATGTAAATAGATTATTATCCTATTTTCGTAATGTTCATTATTCTCTTAGAAAACGTTTGTCGTCCATGAATATATTTCTGATTTTTAATTCGAATACGTCTGACTTGAAACATTTTGAGTAATTTAGCATAAAGAAGGACATTAGAACAAGTCACACTGAGTATAAACTATATTCAATTTTATATTAAGAATGAAAAATAGCAGCAACGATAAGAATTTTGGAAAAAATCCTTATCCTTCACTAAATCGGTCCTTGGAGTTTTGAATATATGAAAAAGATAATTTAAAGTATAATAGAACTCGTGTCGGAAGATAGACTGATTACTGCAGTTATATTTGAATATAGCTTGAGCAGATATCTCTTGTATTTTCCAATACGAATATAAGAAAGTCGAGGACAAATGCGTTGTTGTGGCTAGATATGAAATCCTATTCTGGCTTAGAATAACAACCGTGATTTAAGGCGGTTATCGGTAATCCAGGGAATACCCGGTACAACAAATGCTTCTTTCCTTCACCTGCTAATCTTTGAATTTCGAGTTTTGCATGTTTTTTTTCTTCTTTTTTTTTTTTACCTATAACCTTTCTTTTAGGAGGAAGGTCACTCGTGCTTTTTTTTCAAGTTAAATACTTCTTTCTAATCTCTTGTTTTCTCCGGAAAGTGAGAGAGAGAGAGAGAGAGAGAGAGAGAGAGAGAGAGAGAGAGAGAGAGAGAGAGAGAGAGAGAGAGAGAGAGACGAGGGGGGGATGGTATACTTCTCTTCTAGAGCAGATATATACTGATCTCATTCACAAGAACCTTATATTCTTCATTCCCATTCTCCCTAGATAAATTCCAGTATTAGTTGTAGAAATATTAAAATGAATACATTTTAAAAGGTATAGTTTTAAATTTCATAAGCAAATGAAAATATGAGTATGTCATAGTTTTTTAATACAAAACTATTGAATATTTTTCGAAAAACTTTCAAACCAAATTTGTTTTCTACTTGAATAAATATCCGTTGTCTTTAAAACCATTTCATCGCTTCCATTATTTCTAACCGTGTCATGATCTTTCCAGAAAAGTGATCTATTTTTGAGAGGGGCCTTCAACATACGGCTCCTAGGAGACAGGTGCTGAGCTCTTGATTAGGAACTTTCATTTGATCCCACTAATTACAAAAGATGGACACTCCAATCTTTAAGAGTCTTGTAATGGAGGATCTCATCTACATATTTATAGGATGCAGATTAAAGGGAAGTCATTACTGTTTTTTTTTTTTTTTTTTTTTTTTTTTTTTTTTTTTTTTTTTTTTTTAGGAAAATACGAGAGATTAACTGTAACCGACATTGATTTCTTTTGTAGTATCCGGCTTGAATGCAGGGAAATAGTAAAAAAATGATATGTATATATGCGCTTACGTAATTCATTTGCATGTTTATTACTTTTGATATGTAAGCAATTGTCACACGTGAGGATGCGTAGTGATGATGTTGGTAGGTTAATAGAAAAAAATATATCATATCATTACAATACTTACAAAATGAGATTCGATTTTATTTTAAAATTTTCTTAAATTTCTTTAACGACTAAGATATAAATATTTATGTGAAGCATTTACCGTAGATATGCAGTTGGAATTCTTCCACCATTTTTTTTACATAATTTGTATAATGAGCAATAATAATTCATATCAATTGGAAATGAACATTCGTGTCACCCTTTTCTTGGGATTTCCAAATGACAGCAATACATACATCTAGTCACAGATTAATCATAATTTTTAACTCCAATTTGAAACGTAGGGAAAATATTGTTAAGTCTTGTAACTCGGGTAAAATTATGACGTGTTCATGCAACTTGAAGTTATATTTGCATAGACATTTTAAAATAAGCATTAACAATGATTTAATACTTTATGTTAAGCTTCCATGATACATTGATATAACAAATCCTTCCTCTGCTTTATTTTCGGATTATAAATAGAATAATTCAGTGAATTTGGCCTTTCCAAAAATTACCAATACCAAAATCCAAAACTTGCAAAATAAACTTGTTTGATATGGTGGACAGGAATTATTTGTATTTATTTAGAATTAACCTTACTTAATGCAAATACCATGTTTACACAAATCAACTTGAACCAAAACACGAAATGAAACCTTTTCAGGCAGAACTGCATTCCACAAACTAATCTACATAGTATCTAATCAGACAAAGGGATTTAGACTTTAGCTAATTTTGTTCTTTTAGGATTTAATTACGTCAAAATGGAAATGCAAATTCAGCAGGATGCCTTGTCTGTCAACAAGAACTCTCTCTCTCTCTCTCTCTCTCTCTCTCTCTCTCTCTCTCTCTCTCTCTCTCTCTCTCTCTCTCTCTCTCTCTCTCTCTCAACTATATTTCATAACTCATTTTACACCCAATTACTTAAACGAAGACTAAATACGTTACTTTGATTGACACAAATGTTATAGTTGTGCCGAAAAGAAAAATTTCCTCTAACTAAAACTAAACCTTTCACTGTTAGAGATATTTATTTATTAAAAACCCTGGCTGGTTCGTGGAAACCAAACCACCCCCTCCAAACCCCAGTAGTGAGAATTTTTTCTTACATACATACATATACCAAGGCACTTCCCCTAATTTTGGGGGGTAGCCGACATCAACAAATGAAACAAAAACAAAAAGGGGACCTCTACTCTCTACGTTCCTCCCAGCCGGACAAGGGACTCAACCGAGTTCAGCTGGTACTACTAGGGTGCCACTGCCCACCCTCCTCCGTTATCCACCACAGATAAAGCTTCATAATGCTGAATCCCCTACTGCTGCTACCTCTGCGGTCACTGGAGGAAGCAGCAGGGCGTACCGGAACTGCGTCACAATCGCTCGCCATTCATTCCTATTTCTAGCACGCTCTCTTGCCTCTCTCATATCTATCCTCCTATCACCCAGAGCTTTCTTCACTCCATCCATCCACCCAAACCTTGGACTCCCTCTTGTACTTCTCCCATCAACTCTTGCATTCATCACCTTCTTTAGCAGACAGCCATTTTCCATTCTCTCAACATGTCCAAACCACCTCAACCCATTCATATCTTCTCTAGCTGCTAACTCATTTCTTTCACTCGTTCTCACCCTCACCACTTCGTTCCTAACCCTATCTACTCGAGATACACCATCCATGCTCCTTAGACACTTCATCTCAAACATATTCAATTCTGTCTCTTCATCACTTTTATTCCCCACAACTCCGATCCATACATCACAGTTGGTACAGTCACTTTCTTATATAGAACTCTCTTTACATTCATGCCCAACCCTCTATTTTTATCTACTACCTTAACTGCCCCTAACATTTTGCAGCCTTCTTTGACTCTCTGATGTACATCTGCTTCCACTCCTCCATTTGCTGAAACAACAGACCCCAAGCACTTAAACTGATCCACCTCCTCAAGTAACGCTCCATTCAACATGACATTCAATCTTGCACCACCTTCCCTTCTAGTACATCTCATAACCTTACTCTTACCCACATTAACTCTCAACTTGCTTTTCTCACACACCCTTCCAAATTATGTCACTAATCGGCCAAGCTTCTCTTCAGTGTCGGCAACCAGTACAGTATCATCTGCAAAGGACAACTGATTTACCTCACATTCATGGTCATTCTCGTCTACCAGTTTTAATTCTCGTCCAAGCACTCGAGCATTCACCTCTCTCACCACTCCATCAACATACATGTTAAACAACCACGGCGACATCACACATCCCTGTCTCAGCTCCACTCACCAAAAACCAATCACCCACTTCATTTCCTATCCTAACACAAGGTTTATTACCTTTGTAGAAACTTTTCACTGCCGCGCAACAACCTTCCACTCACTCCATATAACCTCATCACATTCCACATTGCTTCCCCATCAACTCTATCATACGTTTTCTCCAGATCCATAAACGCAACATACACCTCCTTACCTTTTGCTAAATATTTCTCGCATATCTGCCTAACTGTAAAAATCTGATTCATACAACCCCTACCTCTTCTAAAACCACCCTGTACTTCTAAGATTGCATTCTCTGTTTTATCCTTAATCCTATTAATCATTACTCAACTATACACTTTTCCAACTACACTCAACAAACTAATACCTCATGAATTACAACATTCATGCATATCTTAGTTATAGAAAAATCGTTACTTCTTATAAACCAGAAACTGTCCACCTACCCATTATGAGCACACGAAGATATTTTAATCATATTAATGAGCAACTATTGACATAAGTACATATCTATTATGAGAGAAACCTCAGAGATTCGTGAAAGATATGCATTTCTGAAAATTTACGAATTAAGTTATTAAAGAAGATACTTAAATTGAATTTTAATTCTTCGGTGTCATCAGAGATAGATAATTAAAACCTTCGGTGATAAATAAAGGAGAAGAATTTTAACCAGCGAGAGAGAGAGAGAGAGAGAGAGAGAGAGAGAGAGAGAGAGAGAGAGAGAGAGAGAGAGAGAGAGAGAGAGAGAGAGAGAGAGAGAGAGAGCAATAAAAATCCAATTTTTCAGTATTTTCGAATTAAAGGTATCAACATCTTTTAAGTTCCACATATAAGAGAACCAAAGTCAGAAAGCTTATTTAGACTCCTTTTGATATTGCATAATTACATAATTATGCAGAATAGAAGCCTTTCGCGTGCCAATTTGGAAAAGACTATCTTGCAATGAAATTTAAAGGCTGAACCAGGGAGAGTGGTTTCATCTAAAAAAAAAAAAAAAATAAAAAAAAAATTAAATGAAGATTAGGGAATTAATATTTTCCTCAAGAGAACTTTCAATTTTAATGTTAATTTTTCTTGCTTTACAGTTGCTTTCCTTAACTAATGTTGACTATAGGCTTAGCATACAGTGAAAGAAAATAAGTTGAATAAGCGTGCACCAATATCCCTCTTGTCAGAGGCACGAATGATATTCATGACAGCTCTCTTAGAAACTGCCAGCCAGATGGCCGAGGTAATTCGGTCGGTGAGAAACGCTTATCAGGATAAGTGATGATATCGATTTCCAATGAGGCTTAATGATCCCGATAGGAAAGTTTGTTCAATGCTCCAGGCAGGGACCGATAGGTATTCCATCACTGTTCCTCACCCCTCCTCTTAAAATGAATATTTCAAAATGATACAAAACAAATTTAATTAGATATATTAGTAACAGTTTATCATATTTTCAGTAATATATTGTTGAAAAATGCAGCAACAAATAAATTGGTGCATGTTTATCATATTTTGATGATATTGGGAAGGAAGAATGTAGAGAAATTTTGTCATTGTGTAGTATTTTCCCTAAAATACAATTACCTAACGTCACTGTCAACATTATCCAGTTGATGAATAATGGCGCGCATAAAATGTACAGTAAAAATTTTACAAAGAATATCCTTAATATTGATGTTAATATAAGCATTTTTATTTTTATAACTGTACCACCGCAACAAAATCTATTTCGTTTTTGGCCTTTTTGTAATGCAGAATGTGCATAAAAAATCTTCTTACTAAGCTGATGATAATGGAATTTTCTCCTTTCCATTTGTGATAGAAGGGAAGTTTTAGTCCGATGAAATTAGGCAAAAATAACGTTTAAAAATGTTTACCAGAAACAAATTCATCTTATTTTTCGCCTAACGTATGGAAAAATTGTCGTTGCTGATGTTTTTTTTTTCTCAGATTCGATTAGATTAGGACCATTAAAGTGAAAGTTTACATCAATTCTTAGATTTATGATTTAACTAGACAGGGCTTTATTAAAGTGAAATTCACACCTATCCTTAGATTTTCAATCTAATCAGACTAGTTTTTATTGAATGGGAAATTTCACATTAATTATAGATTTTGAATTTTATTAGACTAGGCTTTATTGGAGTAAAATCTCGTAACAATTCTTAAGAGTCACAATAAAAGAAAAGAGGAAAATAAAGAAAAAGATAGAATTGAAAATAGGTTCGAAATGTAGATAGAAAATATGTTCCAATGCAAATATTAACACATAAGACATATGCAGGGCACTTAAAAAGATGACTGGGAAATAAACTGTAAACTAATCTACGGATTACAACAATTTAGCATCTAAAACAATAATTGTGAAAATTATGTCTTACAGAATGATATCTTTTAAATTAAAAAAAAAATCATAAAAAAATAGATGACATGGAGATGCATAAAAGGAGAAGCGAAAGACGAAAGAGATTTTAATCTCAGCGAAAAGTTAATTCACTTAGAGATGTAACATTGTTTATCAAGTCAAGCGACCGTAAGATGTTTAAAAGCAAAATTCGTGTAGTTGTAATGAGAGAAAGAGAAAATTTGAAGCAAAACTAAATACTCGTGTGATAAGAGAAAATTCTGATGTGGTTAAGTTAGTAATACAAAATGGGTACTCCCAGCTACATGATGAAAGGAAAGCAAGTAGAGTAGCAATTTAACCAAATTTGTATTGGAATACGCATATAAGGTAGGTGGAAAGTT
This sequence comes from Palaemon carinicauda, assembly GCF_036898095.1. NCBI lineage: Eukaryota > Metazoa > Arthropoda > Malacostraca > Decapoda > Palaemonidae > Palaemon > Palaemon carinicauda. Next base: position 32,046,729 of record NC_090733.1, read on the forward strand.
TCCTAAACAAGATCAAGGGAAATAAAAAGAAATTGAATAAAGATAAGATTGGAAATGAGGTTAAATTCCGTGATAGATGGAATAGAACTAGCAGAACTATGCAAAATAATAAACAAACCAAAACCCTAAGAAATTCGTAAAGACAATCAAACAGAAATAGAAGAAACACAAGCAATAATCTATTGAAAAGAAAACTTGGAAAAGGTTGCCAGCAGATGTTTGTTTTAGAAAATGAAAATGGAAATATTATTCAAAATATAGATAGATTGATAAAAATTGCAGAGGATTCCTATACAATGTTGTACAAAATTTACCTAATAAATAACTTCAAAAATAGAAAAAAATTAAATACAAGAACCGGTATCAAACATAGCATTAGGTGGAGTAAAGAAAGCAATGAAAGATATGAAAAAAGGCAAAGGAAAGGTTAGCATAAAATTTCATGGATTGCATAATAGTAAAACTCGCTGGACTTCACACAAAATATCTGCAAGAATGCTCTATAATCTATATACAGTACACATACACACACACACACACACACACACACACACACACACATATATATATATATATATATATATATATATATATATATATATATATATATATATATATAGCTTTAAAAAAAATTATCATACTAATTCATAAAAAGACAGACACAAAACACCGGAAACATTATTGCCAACAAGACTATTCTCAGTAATAAATAACATATTTACAAAGATCACATTAGGCGGAATGGATGGACAGCTTTAATTAACAAAGAGATCAGGGAAAATTTAGAAGCAGGTATTCAACAACTGACCATATCCATTTAATGAGCCAGCTAATAGAAAAATTAACAGAGTATGACAAACCCCAATATATTGGCTTTATAACCTATGCAAGAGCTTTTGATTCCGTCAGAACTTCAACAGAGATGAAAGTCCTTCAAAGATAATGAGTAGATGAATCTAAATGTCAGAACACTTGCATATACAAGAGAAATGGCAATCCTAAAACTACATAAAGATAGTGATAGAATTCTGATTGAGAAAAAAGGTTGGACGGGGAGATCTCATCTATCCTAAATTTGTTATATTGTTCATAGAAGTTATTAATAATTAAGACTATGATAAATGTATGTTTTAATATTAATGGGTAATACCGTAAAAACTAAAAATTTGCATATGACAGTTCTAATTTGTGAAGCATGGGTATGAATGGTGAAAGGTATTGATAATTTAAGAAAGATTGATATATATATATATATATATATATATATATATATATATATATATATATATATATATATATATATATATATATATATATATATATATATAAATATATATATATATATATATATATATATATATATATATATATATATATATATATATATATATATATATATATATATATATATATATGTATGTATATATATACATATATAAATATATATATATATATATATATATATATATATATATATATATATATATATATATATATATATATATATATACATACCTTGCTAGGCAGTATATCCTACCAGTCCATGTTTGCCAATGGTTATATAAGCGGATGAACAGCCTGGAAGTGTATCGGGAACTTTGGGTGTGGAGGAAATGCTCACCTACATCTTGAAGTTGCCATACTAGACGGTATATCTTAACAATCCATGTTTTCCAGCGGTTATAAAAATGAATGAGCAGGTTGAGGGTGTAACGAGAACTTTGTATATGGAGGAAATGCCCTGAATATCAAAAAAGTCACGGGCTGCAGGGTGACGGATTGAGTTTAAAGTGAGAGACACGTTGTCTCTTTGGTTTTACTTGTTTGGCGGATGATTTTTCTGGAATTAATATGGACCGAAAGTGGTCGCTTGCCTTAGTCAGATAAGTACTACGCATTACAAGGAAGTGGTAATCCTTCGATAAATCTAACTAATGAATGTTTCTTAAATTTTTTCAGTCAATGATAAGTGAAGATGACAGAATGGTTCCCAGTCTGAGCGTAGTAAGAGACTGAAAATCTCACGGTTTATGAATACTAAAGATAAATTTAAAACTGGTAATTTGAATGTTTGATCTATGAATCAGATTGGGAAGTTTCAGTAAGTGGAGATGAAACACATTCTGGGGTATTGTGGATATATATATATATATATATATATATATATATATATATATATATATATATATATATATATAAATGTATATATATATATATATATATATATATATATATATATATATATATATATATATATATATATATATATATATATATATATATATATATATATATAAATATATATATATATATATATATATATATATATATATATATATATATATATATATATATATATATATATATATATATATATATATATATATAAAGGAAGCATAGATGGAGTTGGAAGAAAAGGGGTAGGAATGATGACAACACCAAAGCAGAAAAGGCTTTAAATATTAAATTTTTACTTGCGAGGTTTAATGAAAGGCATTGTTAAACACTGACAAATGATTTCCCTGAAGAAAGGAAAGTTGAATACTCTGAAGAACTGCATAGTGTAATATATGTGATCCCAGAGAGAGATATATGAAAATTGTGATTGGTGACTCCAATGCTAAAGTTAGAAGTAATAATCAAGGTATGGAGAATGTCATGGATGTTGAAGGTATTGGCAAAGAAGCAAATGTATATGGAGCACATTTTGTGAGTTTCAGTTCAACAAACAATCTTGTCATTGCGGGTACTCTTTGTCCAGCACAATGAAATCCACATATATACATGGACTTCACCATGTAGCAATTAAACAAATCGAATGGAACATATAGCAATTATTAAAGAGATAACTACTATGAAAAATGTCAGAAGCTATAGAGGTGCAGATATTTGTATTGATCACCAACTCCTTATTACCACAATGATAATAAAAATGAAAGTGCCCAATAGAAATGTAGATAAAATATCTAGGTTTGAAACAACTAAGCTTTTAGGAGATGAACACGGAGAAACATTTGCAATTGATGGTAGAAATCGATTTTCATTCTTAGAGACTTTGAGAGATGAAAAGCAGCCAATTGATGAACAATGTTGTGATAATAATAACATATCAGTCAGTTGGTAGTGAGGTTTTTAGTACATGTAATTGCAAGGAGGAAGCAATGAATATCAAATGATACGCTGGATACTATAAGAAACAAAGCAAAAAAGAAATGGATTATTGAAAGTTTTCGTGGAAATACTGAAAATTACAATACAGTGCATGCTAAGTATTCTAGTATTGATAGTAAAGTCAACAAAAAAGCCAGGAATAAATGGAATTAGTATTTAGACAAAATAGCAGATAAGGCTGACAAAGTTACATATTCAGTTAGTGGCTATGTTGTAAGAATTGCTCTGAAAATAGTTAATGAAATCTCTATGGGGGCAAAGAAGCATATATTCGTCAAAAAGAACGATGGATCTGTTATATTACCAGAAGATGAAGAAAGGCAATGTTGGATGAAACACATTAGTGAGGTCGTGAATAGGAGATATGAAGGAAATAATTTCATTGAAATACCTGAAGATGATGAATACCTTGATGTGCCCTTAAATGAATTCAATGTGTTTGAAGTCAAATCTGTCATTAAAATACTCAGGAGATGGAAAGCCCCTAGATACGGTGGATTAACAGTCACGATGGTACTGGCTGAGAATGAAGTGACCCCCCAGAATACTTACAAGATCAGTTTGTAGAATTTGGCATGAGGAAGCAAAACCTGATGAATGGGAATTTGGAGTGGTGGTTGAAATGGCTAAAAAAGGAGACATAACTGACTGCAATAATTACAGAGGCCTCACACTTACCTCAGTTGTCACAAAAATATATAGTATTCTCATTCTAAACAGACTAGTGAGAAAGATTGATGAAAAGCTGAGACAAGCAAGCGGGATTTAGCCCTGGAACGGTACGGTGGGTCGTCCGCGACCCCGGGCGTCAAAACAAAAGAGGTTTTTCTCATGTGACTCACCCCCGTGACTGAATTTGTGGGTGATCGACCTGCAGTAGGTGTCTCGCCTACACGCTTTAGTAGTGTCCAGATGTACATCAATGTAGCTGTACTCCTTCCCAGATTTCTGAGACGCGTCGGGGTCGAGCGTGACCGAGTTTACCCTTCTAAGGTAATTTGCATAATTATCAAAGTTACTACGTATTATGAAATTGTCGTAGAATGGTGCAACTTGTATAGGTTATCAGTTGTGGAAAGTCTTGGTGGACTGTTTGGCTACCATGTGCATGATTTTTTTTTTTTAGTTGAAATGTCGTTCATCACCACGAGGACCATTTTACCGCGAGTGCCCCTTTTTCATTTTCTTAAATTTTTTGCCAACTCATTTTTCCGTAAGAAATTGCCAAATAGTGTCGTAAAATTTTTGCTTTTTTAGTGTTGGAAAGTGTGTCTTGATGATCTGGCTACCCATGCGTGACTTTGTTTTTGTCAGATACGCCGTAGATATTGTTATGTGGGGTATTTTCCTGCGGTTGCCAATTTCTTTTTTTTTCAATATTTGTAAAAATTTACTACGTAGTAAGGAATTGCCGTATATTATTGATTTCCTTTTTCATGTTTATTTGTTAGAAAGTGTGCCTTGATGGTTGGGCTAACACGTGCATGTCTTTTTTATTTATCTGAGATGCCGTATATTCGAATGTTGGCCATTTTTTCGCGAGTACCCCTTTTTATTTGTTTTGCATTTTTTTGCTTAGTCATGTTATCGTAAGGAATTGGCTAGTAGTGTCGCAAAACTTATATTTTTATTGTGTTGGAAAGTGTTTCTAGATGATCTGGCTACCCATGCCTATCTTTTTTTTATCCAGATATGGCGTATATATAGGTATGTGTTCGATTTTCCTGTGATTGCCATTTTTTCGTTTTTTCCCATTTCTTTCAAAATTACTACGTACTAAGGAACTATTACAGAGTAATGATTCATTTAGATGTTTATTTGTCGGAAAATGTGCCTTGATGGTTTGCCTAGCACGTGGCTGAATTTTTTTTTTATGAAATGCCGTATATTAGAATGTTGGCCATTTTTCCGCGAGTGCCCCTTTTTATTTGTTTTGCATTTTTCTGCTTAGTCATGTTACCGTAAGGAATTGGCAAGTAGTGTCGCAAAACTTATATTTTTATAGTGTTGGAAAGTGTTTCTAGATGATCTGGCTACCCATGCCTATCTTTTTTTTTAGCCAGATATAGCGTATATATGTAATGATTAGAATAGTTAATATTACATGTTTAAAACAAATGACGTAATATGTCATGTTGGTTGGAAGAGCTAACCCTGGGATTTGCTGTAGTCATTCAAAATTGTAAACAGGACGTATAATGGAAACCTCGGCAAATTGACATTCTTTCTTAACGTCAACACATTGTCTCCTCGTGTGAAAGTTTGTGACGTCACCGGATGCAGGTGTCTTCCGATTCCGTCACGTGGCTAAATTAAACCAAGCATACGATATCTGTGATATCGATAATTTATTCAGTTCATATCTAAACTTCACCAGAATTGGTCATCTGGACCAACACAGCTTCCTCCAGTGATGGAGATGTTTAACTCTGTTGTTTTATAGAATAAAACTTAAAAACCATTAAGATGTATTCAGTTAATCCATTTAAATACATCTGAAAACAACTCATACTCAAATGTGGGCTTAAGACAGTAGCACGCCAATAAATGGTGGCAGCGATTAAACTCTAAGACAGCGATTAAACTCTAAGACAGCGGTTAAACTCTAAGAATTAGAGAAATATCTTCAAGACTTCAAAATAATAGCTGTAAAACCAGAGAAATATCTTCAAGACTTCAAAATAAAAGCTGTAAAACCTGATAAAGATCTTCAAGAACTCAACATTATCTACAAGAATCTACAATTTTGACTAAGTCCAACGGAAAAGCTAACATCAACATATGTTAGTATACAACCTGAATCTTCAATCAACATCCTAGGAAACCCAAGGACTGGCGTTCAACAATTGCAAGACATATCCAGGAAGAACTACATTCAACAAGAAACTAGAACGAGACATCGCTAACAAAACATCAAGAGAGAGAGAGAGAGAGGACGTGTCGACTTCATATATAAGCTAAGTACAGATATTTTGTATTCATTTCAGTTTGGGCAGTGAAGTGTAGTTATCACAAGTCGTTAGTCGATTATTACTGGGGTGAGTGAATTCCTAAACTTTGTTATAAGAAACTCCGAATTCTCATTTAGAATTTTTCTTTCTTTGTGCTAATTCCTTTTTTTTCAGAAACTCTTGGGGGAAATGTTTTGGGATTAGTAACATTGTTGGGGGAATTTTATTATACATATGCGTTTACGCAGTGAGCGTCTGTACTCATATAGATATTTTGATAGAATTGAAAGGGGTCAAAGAGATAAAAAAAAAAAAAATACAGCAGTCATGGCTCCTCCTGTCAGCCCTACCCCTGGACCTAGTGGTGTAGGCCTGGCTAATCCTCCTCCAATTGTGACGCTTGTAAATGCCAGGTCAGCAATCCTTCCTTTTCAAGGTCGGGTCAACGGGTTCTTGCCACAAAATGTGGAGTCATGGATTTCATCCGTTGATGCCCATTTAAATGCCAAACAAATCGTAGATCCTTTTGTACAATTACAAGAAGCTAAAAGTTTTATAGATTTTTCTAAGGGGGATGCGAGTGCGTATTTAAGAGGTGTTTCATTTCAGGAAGCAGTTACTTGGGATGATTTCAAAGTTAGGTTACACGCGATTTATGGGGGTGAGGAAGCCTTGGATGTAGTGTTAACGTTACGAAATACACTTAATCAAGCCACTATGAATCGGCTTAATGTTGTTGAGAGAGCAGCTCTCATAGCTGATAGGCTTAACGAATATCAGGACATTTTAGGTAATTCCACTTGGGTTACTAACGATAATATCTCCGTGAAAGATTTTTTACGATTAATGTATTTAACTTGCATGACACTTATGTTGCCTGAAGCTTTAGTGCGGTGCTTTGATAAGAAGTTAATGCGTGCAAGTACGGAATTGGATGTCTATAAACAGATAAAGAAACACATGTCCAAGTGTCCAGATCTCGATCCCGTGTTAACTCAAGTTTTTGCTAAGAATGAAACAAAACCACAAACAGTGAACGTAATTAACAGTCCAGTAGCGGGATTGACGTGTTACAACTGCAAACGTCAAGGTCACATAAGCGCAGACTGTAGAACGAAATTTTGCTCAGTTCACAACACAGCATCACATTCTTATAGTCAATGTTACGCGCGTAAGACACAACAATATCCTAGAAATACACAGTCAATTCCACAGTCAGTTCCATATGGAAATAAAAAGAAAAATCCTCATTTTAACAATAAGAAGAAACAACAAAATGTCAATGCAGTTCAGAGTCCGAAACAAACAAACACTTCTTCAAATATCGCTGAGCCTGGGCCGTCAAACCAGACCTCGCAAAGTCAGTCTAATTTTCAGAATGTGCAGAGCAAAGCAAATACCACATAGTTAACTCTAGAGGGGAAGAGAGTGATGTTGGGTCAAGGTCATTCATGTCAACATCAATAGTATTGAATAATCAGTTTAATGTTTTATCAGATAATTGTGAGACAATAGATTTTCCTATGAAACACACGGCCGAATTAAGTAAAACAGTGCATGCTCCCGTAGATTTGCAACGAATTCATACAATAATAAGCCAAAGTGAGTTACGGCCAACCTTATATGCTGTAAATTTAGAACACAAATCCTTTACGTTATTTTTTGACTCTGGTAGTCCACGTACTATTATGGATTTGAAGACGCATCATTTGTTGTTTTCGAACTTTCCGATTGAAAAATCAGGAATTAGACTTTCAGGTATAGGAAATAATGAATTAAACGTCATAGGCATAACTCATATTCAGTTCAGAGTCGGTAATCGCACGTTTGTCGATACATTTGTTGTTGTAAAAAACATTAATATGTATCCAGCTGTAATTATAGGATACCCATCTATGGGAAATCAAAACATTATCTTAGCTCCTGCCAAGCACGGCGTGTATATCAAAGGGAAATTCTATAAGTCTTCTAATACTTTAAAGTCAGTTTTGGATAAAAAGGAGACGACAAATGTAACCGTAACGTACGTTGAAGAATCAATAACTTGTCTCACTAATAAAGAAATAATATACGCGACCCAGCAGAATTCTCGTTCACCCGTAATATCATCTTGCACGCAATATATCGAACCAAACATACCTTCGAATTTAATAGTGCAAATAAAGAAAACACTACCGGGATCGGAAATATTAATCCTTTCCGATACTTTGAAAACCAACGGATTGTCTGTCACACAAGCTATTTATACAGTAGGCTCACATCAGCAATGTAATATCGAAGTCTGTAATCATTTAAATAACACTTTAGTAAATCACAAAAATCAACACATCTTGGATGTAGAAGTTTATAAACATTGTATTCTTACCGTTGCTGAAATCAATCACTCAATCAGTTGCGGATGAATCCCTTTTGCGATCTATTAAAAATAAAATCAGTAAGGACATTCAAGACGAAGGAATTCAGCAGAAAATTTTTGAACTTTTAACTAACTATACAGATGTCTTTTCCACTACGGATGGATCCTTAGGAAAAACAGATGTGATCGAGCATCAAATAAGGTTAAAAGACAAGCAGAAAATTATATATGTACCCTCGTACAGACTCCCTATGAAATTCCAGAATGAAATACATGATAAAGTAGGTAAAATGTTAGAGGAAGGAGTCATTAGAAAATCAAACAGCCCTTATAATTTTCTTTTAATAGTTGTACCGAAAAAAGATCGAACATGGCGTATCTGCGTCGACTTTCGTCGTCTAAACGAGGAAACGATCCCTGATCGATTCCCAGTGCCATGTACTGACGATATTTTGTCTTTGTTAGGTCAGAATAAATATTTTACCAGTTTGGACTTACTTAAAGGCTTTCACCAGATATCATTAGAAGAAGATAGTATCCCATACACAGCCTTCAGCACAGCCAGGGGACATTATGAATTTTTACGGATGCCTTTTGGTTTACGTTGTGCTCCTATAACATTTACAAGAATGATTAACATAGTGTTTGGAGAGTTGTTAGGGGATATATTGCATGCCTATATGGATGATCTTGTAATCTTTTCCAACACCTTAGAAGAACATCTACGTAAGTTAGAACTAGTACTACAGAGATTAAGACAACATAACTTAAGGGTAAAGATTAGTAAGTGTGAATTTTTCAAAACAGAATTGATATATTTGGGTTTCATGGTGTCAAGCCAAGGTCTTAAAGTAGTCCATGATAAGGTGTCGGCTATACGTAATTTTCCCATACCTACTAATGTCAAGGGAATACAGCAATTTCTGGGTTGTAGTGGATATTACAGGCGTTTTATACGCAACTATTCAATAATAGCCGCTCCTTTAACTGATCTTACGAAGAAGGGCGTAGATTTCATATGGTCTGAGCAACATCAACAGGCGTTTAATACTTTGAAAAATGAACTGTGTAGTTCTCCTATCTTAAAATTTCCTGACTTCGGTAAGGAATTCTTCATTGCAACAGACGCCTCAGACTTAGGAGTAGGAGGGGTATTGCTTCAGCAATATGATAAACAGTTTTTCCCGATAGCTTTCTATTCTCGAAAATTGAGAACTTCCGAAAGTAAGTATGCAGTAATAGACAAGGAAGGACTAGCTATTGTTAATTCGCTAGTGCATTTTAAGTTCATAATTTACGGTTATCCCGTTAAGGTTCTTACTGACCATAAACCACTAACAGAGTTCTTTAAAGGCTTCAATCACAGCCCTAAACGAACTCGGTGGCATTTGATCATTTAAGATTTTGGCGCAAGAATCGGGTATTTACCTGGGAAAGCAAATATCATTGCGGATGCATTATCACGCAACCCCGTGTCATCTTGTACGGAGCCTTTAGCTGAATTAATAGATATATCAACATCCATGCCTATTGTAATAACAATATCTGAACAAGAAGATTTAGGCTGGAGTGCTGAATTGTTACAGACTGAGCAAAGAAAAGATCAGAAAATAGAAACAATTATAAATGCTTTGAAAGGCAATCATAAAGAAAAGGAATATATAAAGTATAAGCAGCAGAATTATATAATCAAAGAAAATATTTTGTGTAGGACTGTGACAAGGAAAACCCGCAATACACCACATGTAACTAACGACCAGGTAGTAGTACCAATCTCACTTATTTCCACTGTCCTGAATTGGTTGCATTCAAATCCATTACATGGACACCCTGGGTTCTCATTAATGTCACAGAAAGCCGAATCATTGTTTTATTGGCATACAATGCTTACAGATATAAAAAGACACATAGCTAATTGTTGCACATGTCAGGAAAACAAAGGGCATACGAAAACACCTGTCAGCCTAGGAGCTTATCCTGTGCCCAATCAACCCTTTGAAAGAATACATTTAGATTTGTTAACAGGATTTTACGAGTCAGACAGAGGAAATAAGCACCTCTTAGTAATTATAGATGCTTTAACACGATATACAGAACTAATAGCGCTTAAAACTGAAACTGCGATTGAATGCGCTAGGAAGTTTTACGAGTGTTACATTTGTAAACATGGAATTCCACACATGATAATCTCAGACTCGGGTGGTGAATTTAATAATCACTTTCTTACCTCTTTGTGTGAATTCCTCAACATAAAGAAGATTAATACCATGATATATCACCCAGAGTCGAATGGGCTAGTGGAAAGAGCAAATAGGAAGATATTAAATATATTGAGGGTAACACTAGGGGGATCAGACCCCAACTGGGATATTGCAATACCGGCGGCACTGAGTACTCTGAATCATTCATATCATATATCAATTAAAATGTCACTGCATGAAGCATTGTATGGTACCCCAGTTAGAACACCTTTCCATGTATTAACGCCTACAACTAATCTATCAAATCCTTTAAAAGAATGTATAAATGCAAGTATAAGTCGATATGATATCCTTCGAAAGAATTTAGAAGAATCACAAATCATAATGAAAAGGAATCATGATAAAATAGCGAAACCAACTAAAACATATACCGTGGGTGATAACATCTATATTCAAATCAATGTCAGAAAAGGGCTCAACTATAAATTAACACCTAAGTTTGAAGGCCCATTTAACATTTTGGAAACATTAACGGCCAATAGGTTTAGAATTCAAAACGTAGCCCAACCCACGGATGAGAGAATAGTACCATTGTCTCACATAAGGAATTAAAAAGAAAAGAGAGGAAAAGAAGTGAGGGAAAATTCTGTTCTGTTTTATATGATTAAAAGTTTTCTTTTTAATACAGGAGTAATTACATATATTTTTTCTCGTTACAGGTTTCCAAGATGAATTTTTTGTTGTTGGGAGTGATATTGTTCGCTCAGACATTTTTCTCGTATGGGATGAGTTCTAAGACTAAAAATATATATTTTAAATATGGCAATATAGTTGAAAGACAAGAAGACATTTTTATTACATCAACCAACGTAATTGTCGAAGTGCATATGCAAGCAATTTTTCTTCAAGAGAATGATGTCACTAGCTTAAGAACCGCCATTTCAAGGTTTTCTGCATCATTGGATGAGTTGCATAGAAGACATTTTCATTTGACTACTAAGAGTTTGCTTGGATCAACATTAAAAGTTGCAGAGATGCTATCTGATGACTTGAAAAATAAGACTGACGAGACAGGATCTTTGGCTTATGACCTTTTGATGTGGACTGTAGGACACGAACATAAAGAAAGACGGAATCCGTTCATTTATGCTGCATTAAGCATCTTTGGGTCTGTTGCAAGTTTAGGTTTAGGAATTTCCAATCGTCTTAAAATTAGTAATCAAAATAAGAAAATTGAGTTCTTGACTCATAAAGATGAATTGATTATGTCAGAACTAAGGGATCAGTTAGCTTCAATCAATAAAATTATGGATTTGTTAAATGAACATTCAGATAATATCGTTCAAATTATGGAAGTACAGGATTTGTTGGCAACATTAACGTATTATGATTCAAAGATAGATCACATACATAACAGAATTGCACATTTCATTGAGAAATCCAAGGATTATGTAGAAGCTATCACGTTAGCAACTAAAGGTGTATTGTCGCCCCATTTGTTGCCTATACGTTACTTAAAATTAGTTCTGGAGAACGGAAGGGATAAACTAGGCTATGTTCCTTTTTTAGACGAACATAGGTTAGAATTTTATTACAGCCTAATTACAGTAAACGTAGATAATAATAAGATTAGGATTACAATTCCCTTTGATTCTTCTGATGCCTGGCAATCTTACAGGATATCACCATTTCCGACTTTCATGACGAATCACTCAAATCCAGTAATATCCAGTTTGACTGGACACGTATTGATTTCCCCAGACAAGGAAACATATACGGTCATTAAAGACTTAAATCAATTAACTCACTGTTCAGACGCAATGGATAGAAAAATATGTACAGCTGACTCATTTGAATTCCGTAAAAACTTAATGGATTCATGCGAGTTAGGTATAGTGCTAGACGGTGCTCTCTCCCATACAAGTGAAAATTGTCTGGATAAGCTTTATCCCTTTGACAATAAAGAATTCAATTGCAGACTGAATAATGGCTCGTGGATACGATACGACAAGGACGGCTTCGATGTATCATGCCCTGACGGATCCACATCCTTCACCCACATCTTCGTCGCAGCAGATGGTTGTATCGGGACTTCCCCGAATTCCATGGTGACTGGTCTACGGACAATCATCAGAGAACGAGCCTACTTCGCGAACTTCACGTGGACCTCTACAATGCCAGCACTTCCTCTCCCATTCAACGGAAATGTGGCAAAGCGGTTGATGAAACTTACCGAAAAGGACCACCTGTCACCGACTTATAAAGAAATTCTTCACCCCATAATACTGGCTGGTTTGTGTTTCACGGTGGTGATATTTATCGCCGTGAACATCCTTGTTTGGCGTAGGTTACGGCACAGCAAGCAGCTAAAAAGGAATGAGTTGCATAGCCCTGACAATACCCCCTATTTAATCCAGTTCAAAGCTGTTTGAGTGGCCACCTCATTCGCTAAGGGAGTAATTTGTCGGGAAGATGTTTGTATGAAAAGCTGATTAGTACGCTAGTAATATGTAATTAAAGAAATTCTCTACATTTGCATTGTTAAAAATACATTTAAAAACAACATTTAAAAAATAAATAAAATAAAAAAGGATATAAATCATTTTTTTCTCTCGGCATCTAATAAAAATATATAAGCCGGAATGTTAAAAAAGAAAAGAGAAAAAAAAAATATAATAAAATATATAACAGAATCTATGGGCATCTAATAAAATATATCAGCCCAATATATAATATATATATATATATATATATATATATATATATATATATATATATATATATATATATATATATATATATATATATATATATATATATATATATATATATATATATATATATATGTACGAAACCGTGGTACGTGTACGTACCAGAAATTCGTGTTTGTGCACTAAAAATTGAGTATCTTGTTTCTAACAAAGGTAACAATTATTCTTTATCAAGTTACCGAATCATATGTAAGTCAGAATTTGTTTTGTTTTTTGGTACCATGTAATCATTTGCTAGCAATGTACCATATATATGATCTTGGTTTTATCATGCATTTTTCTTTTTGCTTTGGTAATATCTTTTTTGTATGCATTATTGTTATTATTTTTTAATGTGCCTATTTGGACATTCGTCCTCAGTTGATTATGGCTAAAGTTAAACAAAGGATAATACGTATGTCCAGTCAAACCTAATAACCATGTTTCGGCTTGTTGTTGAATTTTTGTAAAAAAAAAAAATTGAGATAGCTGGCCGAGCTAATGTAATGATTAGAATAGTTAATATTACATGTTTAAAACAAATGACGTAATATGTCATGTTGGTTGGAAGAGCTAACCCTGGGATTTGCTGTAGTCATTCAAAATTGTAAACAGGACGTATAATGCAAACCTCGGCAAATTGACATTCTTTCTTAACGTCAACACATTGTCTCCTCGTGTGAAAGTTTGTGACGTCACCGGATGCAGGTGTCTTCCGATTCCGTCACGTGGCTAAATTAAACCAAGCATACGATATCTGTGATATCGATAATTTATTCAGTTCATATCTAAACTTCACCAGAATTGGTCATCTGGACCAACACAGCTTCCTCCAGTGATGGAGATGTTTAACTCTGTTGTTTTATAGAATAAAACTTAAAAACTATTAAGATGTATTCAGTTAATCCATTTAAATACATCTGAAAACAACTCATACTCAAATGTGTGCTTAAGACAGTAGCACGCCAATATATATAGGTATGTGTTCGATTTTCATGTGATTGCCATTTTTTCGTTTTTTCCCATTTCTTTCAAAATTACTACGTACTAAGGAACTATCACAGAGTAATGATTCATTTAGATGTTTATTTGTCGGAAAATATGCATTGATGGTTTGCCTAGCATGTGGCTGAAATTTTTTTTTTTCTGAAATGCTGTATATTAGAATATTGGCCATTTTTCCGCGAGTGCCCCTTTTTATTTGTTTTGCATTTTTTCGCTTAGTTATGTTACCGTAAGGAATTGGCTAGTAGTGTCGCAAAACTTATATTTTCATAGTTTTGGAAAGTGTTTCTAGATGATCTGGTTACCCATGCCTATCTTTATTTTTAGCCAGATATGGCGTATATATAGGTATGTGTTCGATTTTAATGCAATTGCCATTTTTTCGTTTTTTCTCTTTTCTTTCAAAATTACTATGTACTAAGGAACTATCACAGAGTAATGATTCATTTAGATGTTTATTTGTTCGAACATTTTGAATATCATCAAATTTTTTAAGCTAAAATATTTTATTGTTTTTAATTTTTTTTCGATTTTATTTTCCTTCAAAAATTTTTTTTTATGTCAGAATTCTAATTTTATATTCGTAAAATAATCGACAATCATCCAGCAATCCACCATACAATTTTTATGCATATCCAAGAATAATTAGATTAGTAAATAACACCTTGAAATTGACATACCCTTCAAACATTTCAGGTGGCAGATTAGGGAGTCTGAGTCAGTGTGGTTGGCGGCCATTTTGTGGACATATCCGAAGCGTAAGTTGCCCTATCTATATATATTCTAGTTCCCTATAGAATTTTTGATATTTTAGTATGTTTTTACCTGCATAAATATCATATTATGTATTAAATATATGTATTTTTTTTACGAAATTTCTAAGTACTCAAAAAATGACCTTTAGATATGTCCCCTGATATAAATGTAATTTACAAAATAATGAATATTTTTTTTACATATTTCTATTGTAGGATAACATATGTTTATTCCCTAAAAAAATTAGCCACTTCCTATTTCATTTGGGTACTCCAAAAAATTCATGAAATTTGGACAAATTTTTTTGGCCAGAAAAAGTTACCCTTTTTTTCTCATTTCAGATCTTCACCTCCATGGGTCCGACTTCATCCAAAATACATCAAGATGTGTCCTAAACATTCAAGAATCAATTCCTAAAAGGATTTGTGTATATATGTATACATTTTTTTTATGAATTTTTATGTAAGGTGTTTTTATTTTTCTACTTGATATTTTAAAATATTCATAATAAATAGTTTTTCTGCAGATGAGTAGTATTTATCTTTACTGTAGTTTTAAGCATTTATTATACTTATCTTTGGCCAAAAAAAAAGGAGGTTACTGCAAAAACAGATTTTTCAAGAATTTTTTTTTGCGTCGGGGTCGCTCGCGACCGAGTATACCCTTAAAGGGGTGTCCGAGGAGCGTACCTATCCAGCGTTAGAAAAGGTAGAAGCTGTACTGAACTAATTTTTATTTTTGAGACATGTACAACAATATGTAGAATATAGAAATCCATCTCCAATGGCATTTATGGATTATGTAACAGCCTTTGATAGTGTAAAAAAAGGTAAATTTTGTGGAGAGTCCTGTTATTATGGAATTCTTCTTGAATATGTAAACTTTATTTATTCTATTCAAGAGCATAGCACTGTTAATATTAGCAGAGGCCTATCAAATGAGGTTTCAGTGAACAGTGTAGTACTCAAGTGGAATATGTTGTCACCATTGTTGTATATCATCCTCATGATTTTTGTAATGCATGAAACAGTTGAATATGGTGGAGAAGGATTGGACTGGATTGGTGATAGGAAGTTAAGTGACCTAGAGTATGCGGATGACGCTGTCCTTAATAGCAGAACACCACTGGATTTGCCATGCTTCCTTGCCATAATGTATGAAACATCACAAGAGGTTAGGCTCAAGATAAATAGAAAGACAGAGATGATGAGAACGGAATATGCAATGGTAGACTAAATATCA
>NC_090733.1:32063660-32068660 GCF_036898095.1 Palaemon carinicauda
CTAAAGCAAGGTTGGCAGGACCCTCTTGTCCCTTCCCCCTCTATCTCAGTAATGGCCTAGCCATTACTGTACTGTACCTTGCCGGCCGGCAGAGCTGGCCGGCAGGGGTATTACTGTACTGTACGTCGTTCTACTTCTGGACCTAGTATAGGTTGGGATGTGGAATTGACTCATCCCATTGCCGGCCGGCAGAGACGCTGGCCGGCAAGGGTCTTATGTTTTCGAGTGCTGCCCGGACCTCTCTTGGTCCCTCATCCATGCCGGACGGCATTGGTCAAGGAAGCCTGAATTACTTTCTCCCCTTCCTTATATGCACTCTTTCGGTTGCCGGGCTTGGGGGGTTATATACACTCTTATCCCGGCATCCATTCTATTTTCTTCTAGTGCTGTACCTGTCCCTCATAGGCCGGCAGCCGGGCAGGTGTAGTCTTCTGGTTCTTTTGCTGCCGGCTGGCATCGGTCTTGTACCTTTGCCGGCCGGCTTATGTCAGTCCTGGTCTGCCGGTCACCAAGAGTGTGGCCGGCAGCTGGGTACTACCTTGTGTAGTTGCTGGCCGGCAGCTATTGCCGGCCAACACTGGCTGTTACCGGCCGGCAGTTGCTGCCGACCGGCACAGGCATTTGAACCAGAGTGCTGCCGCCCTATAGCTGTTAAGTAGTATACTTTAAAGCTAGTTGTGGTGTGTGCCGGCCGGCAAAGGCAGGCCGGCACACATCCTCCTATACTGTCCTAGTATTCTTCTGTATAGCATATACAGTAAGAAGAAAACTATAGTAAAGGTTTAGGTACAGCACTGTATCTTCTAGCACTATTGTGTTTTCTTGCACAACCCTTTGCTGTTGCCCTCAGATAGGAAGCAGAGTTCTTCCCTGTCTATTATCCTGGATTTTAAAATCATTGCCTAGGTGTGAGCTCCACCTGTTTCCTCTGGAAACCTTGCATTGGTTACTCTAGAAGAGATAAACCATTTTGATTTTATTATCTGGAAGGCTGCAGCAATGGGTTGTGAGGGAAACACAAGTGTGTGTCTTTCCTTTATGAATTGTTATGCTATACTATGCATATCCAGTGATACATAGTTCACTTAATACTCATGGAAATTTCTTCTCTTTACAGGAGGACCCTCCGAAGTGCAGAAAAGTTTTCTGCAATGTCCGCAGCAAGAACCTCTGCGGACATGAGTGTTGTAGGAGACACGCAGCATGCGCTGTCTCCAAGGATGATCTCCAGTATTGGGACCCTCAGGTATGTACTGTATGCACTAACCTGATTACTGAGGCTTTTGATTCCCCTAGAACGGCGAAATCAAGGGATATAGCAAGGGAAAAGCTTCGTACTTGGGTAAGGGGCTTCAAGAAGAACACCTCTGGCCCTTATCTTCCAAGTGAGAAGATGAGGGCGTATCATTTTCCCCAGGCATCAGCTGAGGCAGTGATTCCCCAGCCTCAAGAGGAGATCCCTCAAGATCAAGTCCAGGTGGACGCGGAAGTTGCAGTTGCGATGCAAGACATCCAGTTGTATGACAGGATGTCTGACCTGGACGAACGTTTGGTAGAAGACCTCCTGGCAGAAGGTCAGGATCAAGTTCAAACCCCGGATGTCGTAGAGGATGTGGTCGACGAGGTGTCGGCTACTCCGGTTCAGATGCCGGAGCCCATCCCCTCAACATCCGCTGGTCTCCCAGTAGAACTGGGACAGGCCCTCTCATCGATTGTTGGAATTATCCAACAAATGCAGAAGGAGAATCAGGAGAAGGCGGCTGCAATGGAACTGCGTATGCAGTCCCTGGCAGAATCACATGGGCCCCAGAAAAGGCTCAATGTGAAAGACCTTCCCATATGCTCAGATGCTAACCCATGGAGGTATGCTGAGAACATGCCGATGACGAATTGGAAAGATCGTCATCTCGGATAAGCTGGGTTCAGTTCCCCTAGAGGAGGTAGAATTCTGGCCCAGCAAGGCATCATATCCGGACTGCTATGTCCGGCTGAGAAAAGAACCAGCTTCAAGGGAGGAGACAGAGCCGAAGGAGGTCATTATTATGGACCACGCTAAGGCTCAAGCCCTACTTTCATCCTCGATGAAAGAGAGGGGCTTCTCTAATTCGAAGGTAGCTGCATTGAGCAAGAAGCTCCCTTCTTTTGTTTCCTCTCCTGATAGAGCCTTCCCCTTTTTACAGAAAGGGTTTGCGGCTGTCCTAAAGGCAGTCGAGGCCGGCAAGCCTTGCCCCTCCCTGGAGGAGTGTAAACCCTTGTCGCTGGCTCTGCCTATGGACCACAAAGAATGGAAGGATGTCCATCTGACATTCTCAGTGGGAAAGTTGGAGGCTGATATTGCCGGACGGCAATTCGGCGAGTACCTCCCCAAGCTGTCCGAATCTCTTTTACGAAGAGAGTTCGAGACAAAAGAAAGACTGGCTGCCTCAATGTCTCATCAGACTACTCTTGAGACAATGGCAAGTGACTCTAAGGTCCATGAAATGTTCATGGTAGTGGCTAAGTCTCACCTAGCCACAGTGACGAAGGACCTTTATGGCTTCGTCAAGGCAAGGAGAGCTTGCAGGGAGTTCGTGTTCACCGGGGCTTCGGTGAGACGCGAGCCAAGGAAGTTAATCTCCTCCAACATTTGGGGAAAAGACCTTTTCCCTACCGATGTGGTCAAAGAGGTTGTTGATAAGGCCGCCGTGGAGAATAGAAACCTTCTTCAGAAGTGGGGCCTGGCAATCAAAAGAAAATCTTCCCCGGATGATGGTCCTCAACCAAAGAGGAAGAATATGAGGACTAGGCTACCATCTCGGCCAGCCAAGCCCTCTAGACAGCAACAGCAACTGCAATTGCCTTTGCCTCCAGTGCCACAGATGGTGGCACAAACCCCGACTGCTTTTCAGTGGGTACCCCAGGCTGTGTCAGGTCAGTCAACCACATTCACCCCAACGTTCGAAGGACAGTCTTCTTCCTTTCGTGCAAAACCTAGAGGAGCAGCCAGAGGCTCGTCTAGGCGCCCCTCAAGGGGAAGGGGATTCAGAGGTGGTCGTGGTCAGGGAGGCAAGACCTCAGGACGGCAGTCCAAGTGAAACGATACCGGTAGGAGGGAGACTGATGAAATTTTGGGATCGCTGGACCTTCGATCCCTGGGCCCAAAGCCTACTCAAGAATGGACTGGGTTGGAGTTGGTACAGCACTCCACCCCCGTGCCTTCGGTTTTTCCAACACTCCACCCCCGTTTTGGAGGAGTACGTTCAAGAACTGTTGGAGAAAAAGGTGATCCGAAAGGTGAAGTCCATCAAATTCCAAGGGAGGCTGTTTTGTGTTCCCAAGAAAGACTCGGAAAAGCTCAGAGTCATTCTGGACTTGTCGCCACTCAACAAGTTCACAGTGAATTGCAAATTCAAGATGCTAACACTGCAACACATAAGGACCTTACTGCCCAAGAGGGCATTCTCAGTCTCTATAGACTTGTCAGACGCCTATTGGCACATTCCAATCAGCCGTCGACTCTCCCCCTACCTAGGGTTCAGGCTACAACGGAGACTGTACGCCTTCAGAGCCATGCCATTCGGGCTAAACATAGCCCCAAGGATTTTCACGAACCTTGCGAGCGCAGCTCTCAAACAATTACGCCTAAAGGGAATTCAGGTAGTAACCTACCTGGACGACTGGCTGGTGTGGGCAGCATCTGAGACCGAATGCTTGCAAGCTTCCAGTCAGGTGATCCAGTTCCTAGAGTACCTAGGCTTCAAGATCAACAGAAAAAAGTCTCGACTTTCTCCATCCCCAAAGTTCCAGTGGCTGGGAATCCACTGGGACCTTTTGTCACACAGTTTCTCCATCCCGACGAAGAAAAGGAATTAGATAGCGGGCTCTGTCAAGAGACTTCTAGATTCCGAAAAGATATCAAGACGCGAGCAGGAGAGGGTACTAGGCTCTCTCCAGTTTGCTTCAGTGACAGACCCAGTGCTAAGAGCACAGCTAAAGGATGCAACCGGAGTTTGGAGAAGGTATGCATCAAAGGCGCGAAGAGACCTGAGAAGACCAGTGCCGCCTCGGCTACGTACTCTTCTCAGACCTTGGTCCCAAGCCAGACATCTAAAGAAGTCGGTTCTTCTTCAGCCACCTCCCCCGTCGATGACGATTCACTCAGACGCCTCAAAGGAGGGATGGGGAGGTCACTCTCATCGGAAAAAAGTCCAGGGGACTTGGTCCAAGCTATTCAGGACCTTTCATATAAACTTTCTAGAAGCTATGGCAGTGCTCCTTACCTTAAAGAAAGTCTCCCCGCGTCACTCAATCCACATAAGATTGGTGACGGACAGCGAGGTGGTTGTGAGATGCTTGAATCGACAAGGGTCGAGGTCACCACCTCTCAACCAAGTGATGTTAGCCATTTTCCGATTGGCGGAAAAGAAGAAGTGGTACCTGTCGGCAGTTCACCTTCAAGGAGTCCACAATGTGACAGCGGACGCTATATCCAGGTTCACACCGATAGAGTCAGAATGGTCCTTAGACGCAGGATCATTTTCCTTCATTCTGAATAAAGTCCCAGAACTGCAAATAGACCTCTTTGCGACGAAAGACAACAAGAAGTTGCCCCTGTACGTGTCCCTGTACGAGGACCCCTTAGCGGAAGCAGTGGACGCAATGTCCCTCGACTGGAACAGATGGTCCAGGATTTATCTGTTCCCTCCTCACAACCTTCTGTTGAGGGTCCTCAACAAACTGAGATCCTTCAAGGGGGTAGCGGCAATAGTGGCCCACAAGTGGCCCAACAGTATGTGGTTCCCCTTGGCGTTGGAACTACAGATGAAGTTCGTGCCGCTACCACATCCAGTTCTGACCCAGCGAGTCCAGAAGTCGACTGTCTGCGCTTCATTACAGAAAACCCGGACCCTGCAGCTCATGATTTTCTCGCCCTTGCGGTGAAAAAGCGTTTCGGGATTTCGAAAGCCAGCATAGACTTCCTAGAGGAATATAAGTGCAAATCGACTAGAAGGCAATATGAG
>NC_090733.1:32083660-32086160 GCF_036898095.1 Palaemon carinicauda
AGTAACCACGTCAAAACATATATGCCATATATAAACTCTAAAAAAAAGACGTATGTCAGCCTGTTCAACATAAAAACATTTGCTGCAACTTTGAACTTTTGAAGTTCTAGTGTTTCAATTACCATATTAGGATAATCATTCCACAACTTGGCCAGACCTGGAATAAAACTTCTAGAAGTCTGTGTAGTATTAAGCCTTATGATGGAGAAGGCCTAAATATTAGAATTAACTGCCTGCCTAGTATTACGAACAGGATAGAATTTTCCAGGTAGATCGGAATATAAAGGATGGCCAGAGTTATGAAAAATCTTATGCAACATGCATAATGAACTAACTGAACGACAGTGCCAAAGATTAATGTCTAGATCAGGAATAAGAGATTTAGTAGACCATAAGTTTCTGACCAACAAATCAAGATAAGAATCAGCAGCTGAAGACCACACAGAAGAACAATACTCGAAACAAGATAGAATGAAAGAATTAAAACACTTCTTCAGAATAGATTGATCACCGAAAATCGTGTAAGACTTTCTCGATAAGCCACTTTTGTGTGCAATGGAAGATGACAGAGACCTAATGTGTTTTTCGAAAGTGAATTTGCGGTCGAGAATCACACCTAAAATTTTAAAAGTCATACAAATTTAAAGAAACATTATCAATACTGAGATCCGGGTGTTAAGGAGCCACCATCCTTGACCTACTTATAATCATACTTTGAGTTTTGTTAGGATTCAACTTCATACCCCATAATTTGCACCATGCACTAATTTTAGTTAGATCTCTATTAAGGGATTCAGCAACCCCAGATATACATTCAGGGGATGGAATTGATGCAAAGAGAGTAGCCTTAGCTGCATATGCAACAAGCTTCTTTTCTAGGTCAAGCCACATATCTTATGTATACAGTATGAAAAGTAATGAGCCAAGAACACTACCCTATGAAACACCAGATAACACATTCCTATACTATTATACTCCTCTTGGGATATATTACCTGAAAAATCAATAATAATGCTATGAAACGACCTACCCACTCCCAACTGTTTGAGTTTGAAAATAAGGGCCTCATGATTAACATGGACAAAGGCAGCTCTAAAATCAAAGTTAATCCTACGAACTTTCTGACCACAATCAAGTGATTTCTATACAGTAATAAAGACTGTAAGAAGGGCATCACATGGTCCAAGGCCTTTACGAAAACCAAATTGCAAACTAGGAAATAGATGATTAACTTCAGCTAACCTATTAAGACGTTTTACCATAAGACGTTCAAAAACTTTAGATAATATGGGAGTTATAGAAAATGGGCGGTAATCAGTGGGACTTGAGCTACCACAAATACATTTACATAGAGGAGTAACATTACCTATTCTCCAACAAGTGCTAAAAGTTCCTTTTCTTGCTAACTTGTGCAAAATAGCAGATACCTTTGGAGCTAAGAAATCTGCTGTCTTTATAAGAAACAAATGTAATATACCATTTGGGTCTACACCTCCATAAGCATCAAGGTCCATCAACAGAGCTTTAATGTCACGAGATCGAAAAGCTAAACTAGTTAGTGTAGCCTCAGGAAAACAGGAATGAGGAAGTTCGAATATTTCATTACTCTGTTTACTGTAAAAAACCTTAGCCAAAAGGGTTGCCTTTTCCTTTGGACAGTGAGTGACTGAACCATCTGGATTAAGTAAAGGAGGAACTGTTGCATCAACACCAAAGAGTGCAGATTTAAGTGTAGACCACCATTTATTTTCCCGAGTTTTGCCTAAAATAGTTTCTTTCATAGTTAAATTGTACTCTTTTTCAATTGAGGTATAAACTCTCTGAGCTAAAGCTCTAAGCTGAGTATAGTTTTTCCAGGTGAAATCTTATATGTTACCCTTCCAAAGATGATAGGCCTCCTGCTTCTCCCAATAACCACTTATCCAATCATCATTGAACCACGGTTTGTCTTTCACTTGGTACCTTAGCATACGAGAGGGGTTATGCCTACACAATTGTGACCAATTCAAACACAAAGATCATGCAAAATCCCATTCTAGTGTGCTTTGGATTTCATATAAATTTTACAAAAGTATGATACATCAGGGACAAGCTGTTCAGTCTTCACTACTAGTGAAATCAAGCATGATCAGTTGAATTATGAGAGGTTATAGTAATCAAGGCCCGTTTTTTATCTGCCTATTGGGCGTTTTGTCTTCGAATTAGGACGACGTGTTTAATATTTAAAAAAGTAATGTAATGTTAGCTGTAAGCAAAATAGATAGGCTATCTTTCTTGAGTTTAGACAGAAAAGTGATCTCCTCAAAGTGTGTAATAAGCTAAAACATCTAGGTGATGTATTTACTGAAGATATGAAAGAGGATAAAGATATATTACGTCAATGTCTTGAACTGTATGATCAAGGTAATATGCTTGGTAGGAGATTTCACATATATTTATCTAACATGAAAGTATCACTATTCAGAACTTACCGTACTCCCCTTTATACTACAAACCTCTA
>NC_090733.1:32088660-32100550 GCF_036898095.1 Palaemon carinicauda
AAAATTATCGCCCAATAATTTTACTCTCCTAAATATATAACATATTTACAAAGATTGTATTAGACCGAATGGAAGGATACCTACACGTTACCCAACCAAGAGACCAGGCTGGATTTAGAAGTGGGTATTTAACTATTGATTATATGCATGCAATTAACCAGCGAAGGGAAAAATCAAGATTATGACAAAACACTATGAATGGCCTTTATAGACTACGAGAAATAGTTTGATTCTGCAAAATTTCAGCAGTAATTAAAGTCCTTCAAATAGAAGAAATAGATGAACTATATTAAAAAACACTTGAAGATATCTTTGCAGAGAGCACAATAATCCTAAAACTATATAAAGATAGTGAGAAAATCACGATTTGGAAAAGTTAAACAAGGAGACCCCATCTTTCCTAAATTAATCCCAGCTTGCTTAGAAAAGTTTTTAAGAATCAAGAGTGGGAAAATGTAGGAATCAGCATCAATGGGGAATATCTTAACAATTTAAGTTTTGCAGATGACATAGTTTTGCTTAGTGAATCATGAGAAAATTTCAAAAGATGATAGATGATTGGAATAAAGAAAGCATGCAGAAATGTCCGAATGAGAATAAATATGAGTAAAACAGATAATGTTCAATGAAAAAGGCAGACAACGAGGGTTATAGACAAACCTCTAGAGATTGTTATGGAATATACGTACTTGGGACAGACAGTGTTTCCCCAAGACATAAGATGGAAATTAAAATAAAGATAATCATATGATGTGGAGCATTTGGTAAACAAAATGACATTACGAAAAGGAAAAGGCCTTTTTCTCTCAAAACAAAATTATTGAAATAGATGGTCTTACAGGTATCAAATAATGATTCGTTAGATTATAATCTAGTTGTACTTCAAAAGAATTTTTCTTTTTTCGTTAGGGATACGACATCTATGGAAGATGCATGATATGGTGACGAGTATTTGATCAATTACCTCTCTAAAACAAAGAATAACTAGGAAAGCAAAGACAATTGGCTATTATTTTCGCTGTCTATTGTAAACTTATTTTCTATGTACTCAAGGTGATATATTTATAATGTCCTGAGATATATAGGTGATATTTAAAGTACATTTATATTTGGTTTGTGATAACAAATACTTTGAGTTAGTTAATTATGAGATGTTATAGTTATAAAGGCCCGTTTTATTCTCTGCCTATTGGGCGTTTCCTCTTCGAGTTAGGACTACGTGTTTAATATTTATTTGCGACGAGAAACTTTTTTTTTTTATTTATTAATAATTAATCAATTAAAGTATTTATTCCTGGTAATTAGTAATTAGGAGCAATCATTAATTTGACGTGAATTTCAGAAGGATATATTTTTATTCGGTATTGAGTGTCAAGAAATCAGACCTTTAAAAAAAAGGGTTAAGTTTATCATTTCAATTGAAATCAACATGAACATCTTCCACCAAGACCATTGTATTTAATAGCAACCTATTCAATTTTCGATGAACTTCAAGTCTGATAAAAACTTTATATAGAAATTTCCACACAAAATGCTTGGAGGGAGAAAAGCTTCTGTGTAAGTAGTGTTTCTATATAATGTACCGAGACAGTTCCATTCCAGTGACGTACCGGGTCCGACATTCTCCCTTTGGCAGTCGTTTACTTCGTTGGCATAAACATCTGGTTCACGCTGCTTTAGACTCTCTCTCTCTCTCTCTCTCTCTCTCTCTCTCTCTCTCTCTCTCTCTCTCTCTCTCTCTCTCTCTCTCTCTCTCTCTCTCTCTCGTACGTCAATTGAGCATATATTTTACGCAATTCCAGGCTCCTATATGAGGGTCTACTATTTTATTCAAAGTGTTAGAATAAGTGTTCGTTTTATATCAATTTGAATATTTACAAAATGATAATAATAATAATAATAATAATAATAATAACAATAATAATAATAATAATAATAATAATAATAATAATAATAATAATAATAATAATAATAATAATAATGAGGAGGAGGAAGAAAAGGAGGAGGAGGGTCATATAAGAAAACAACTAGAATATTGATCATGAAAATAACGAAAAAAAAAAAAACTATATCCAAAGTGACATAATTTTCACAAAAAATCATTCACAAAAATTGAACTTCCATTACAGAAGTAATCTTTCTACTTTTGTTTTTCAAATTACCCCACGAACGAAAAATAAACAAATGATAGAGAAGAGGAGACACATATCACCCTCCAGAGAATTCCTGTCGTCAATCTTAACTATTCAACCGAGGATGCCCTTTATACTCTGGCCGATTTTTCGTGGGAGATTTCCAGGTCAATCGACGGCTATGGGAAATAGTAACTGTGGCAGTAAGTGTCATGAGAATGATTTCTTGAAGGTATATTTTTCACTTTTATAACACCTAGTCATCGTTTACCCTGAAAAATTACTTACACGATGTATAATATATGTTTAAATAATCATGCGCTTACACATCACATACATACGGAAATAATTTTATATATATACATATATATATATATATATATATATATATATATATATATATATATATATATATATATATATATATATATAGGTAAGCATGTATAATCATACATTCTTCTAATTTATATATATATATATATATATATATATATATATATATATATATATATATATATATATATATATATATGTGTGTGTGTGTGTGTGTGTGTGTGTGTGTGTGTGTGTGTGTTTCAAATAAGCCATATATATTAATACATTAAAGTCTGGATTCTCTTAACGACCTCGGAATCAGAGCCCAAGGCGGAACAGCCCAAAGACTATGATATCGGACCGGCGGGGATTTGAACCCTCGCCAACTCTTCGATTATCTGATAGAAGAGTCGTAGCTGACATTCGTGAGGATTTTTACTTATAAAATTTCAATTCTTTCTCACATTTCTATTGAGATATTGAGCTAAGTTTTTTAATAATTGACTATCCCATTCAAAAGTCGAAATATCAACAACTCTTCATAGTTTATCCAAAATCCTTTATCTGGTGTTTATTTGGTTTTATAAATATCAAATAAATACATGTATTATCATAGTAAGTGATTGCTATTTCATTAAAATATAACTCTACGCTGTAGTTACAAATAAATAACCTTATCAGCTACCGCTCATCTCTTAACTGCATTGATATTTTAACCTTCTACTGTAATCCCGTTCCCATTTCCTATTTATTTTTGTATCTATGTTGTCCAACTTCTACGAAGTGTCCATACACCAGTTTTTACATTTTTATATGAATGGTATACTTGGTCCAAGTGCAGAGATATATGAACCCCAATACCATTAAAAGAAATCAGATAATAATTTAATGGAAAACTAGGAATTAATCAAAAGGGTTACAGAAATGGTTTCTATTGTCATTTCATGATTGACACGCAAATTTAAATCAATTTACTTTTATCAGTTAAGAATCATTATATACAATTACAGCATACAGTTTTTACTGAAAACAAAACATGTGCATAAGATATCTGTAGATTTATGTGTAATTCAATCATTTCAATATTTAAAATTTCTACTTTTAGCCTTTAAATTTTTCCATTGCATTCCTATTTCGTATTATCAATGTGATTTTATGAATTTTGTTACATTATGGTTTTCTTATTGCATCCATATTTTCTGTTAGCCAAGATCCAGTTACATAATAAGTAATTATCATTTCAGTTGTTTCCCTGTCTTATTGGGTCTACTTTTAAATATATCTTTCCATTTAATCTTTTTTTATGAATCAAGGACATATGGCCTGACACTATGCCATTCAGTCCCCTGGTGCAACTAGAGAAAAAGTCTGCAGTTACCTTATAATATATAAGTGAAAAAAGGTGGACGGTAAATGGAAGAACAGAAACACAATAAAAACAAAATAAATTAGTACCATAACACTGGCACCTATGAATAGAGTAATGGAAACTAGATGTAAATGAGAAAGGTTATAAAAAGTACTTAGGTATATATCTCGAATATCACTAGATACAAGAAATGATATTACTAGTCAGAAGTATAAAAGTGTGGCTGTATTTGTAATATATATCTATAAATATGTTTGTTGGCTGAGGTACTAGTAGTTAAGTGTGCCTCTGCGTGTTTGCATGCGTGGACCTGTGAGTATACATGTGTTTTAATACGGCAGGGATGGCCTTGCATTTGTGTGCATGTGTGTGTTTGTTGATTTACACCCCATCAATTGTTCCCAGATTCTTACTAATGAGAAAAAAATACAGATTCAATATAGGATTCGTGATTTGCATTGCCAATCTAATACAACTAATACGAAAATGATCATTTTGATTTCAAAAAATGCCAGAGATGAAGCTAATCCCAGTAGATTGGATTTGATTTAAAGATTAGAGCTACAGAGCCAGGTGTTTGGCCCTGCAAGACCATTTATTACCCAAGTGCAGCTATGAGCAAGACCTGCAGTTTTACTAACAGTTAAAAGATAGAGGTTGGATAGCAATAAGGAACATGACCCGAAATGTCACTCCTTTGATGAACGATGTGTGTCCGCCTAGTGTGTAATTCTACTCCGGTGCGTCTTCGATGTTAGTCCGTTCTAGCTGTTACATCTCCGGTATCCCTACGTTTTGTACGTTCTTAGTCCGATAACAGCCCGTTTTCGTATCGTTTCTATCCGTTGGTGTTCGTTAGTCAGCCTGCTGCTCATGTGCTCCTCTCCGTTCCTTGTCCATTTGTAGTCTGTTTATCCCAATTCTGTTACATTGCAACCCCCGTGATGCTATCGCAATAATTTTGCCAACTGAAGTGACCGGATGACGTCGCACACAATCTGTCTGCTCAGGCAATCTGACGAAATGTGACCGGTCCTTAAAGTAAAAAGATATAAAGCCATTGCAGGTAAATGACAAAAAAACGATGCAAAGACCCTTTAGTATTACCTGCAGACATACAGTACACCAAGTTATGTGCACGTATAGCAGTAACACCTCCTCCACCGGATTCAGGGGGTCTTATCGTATTCTGCCTCACGGAACCTCTCAAGCTACCTAAAGTAGTTCACAATGCTAATGGAAAGCAACACCTTTGAAGAACCATAGAGCCAAGGACGACTATATTCTCGTTGGATTGCCGTAAGGCGAGTACTACTGAATAGTTGTAGATTTCCTTTGAAGGTCTATTACCGTAAATGACTATGGTGTGCTTATTCGTATCCCAACCAACAAGCTTTTTGGTCACTCGAGAAGATAATGAAGGCAAATAGGATTAATATAGAACATTGTTATATAGACATTGAAATCCCAGAAAGTTAGATTGACATTTCACTTTTCAGTATCGCGTGTAGCTGAAATGCAGAAACAAAATAAACACAAGGATAAATGCAGAAGTATAGGAAATATATTTTTGGAAAAATATTTACCTGTTAATTCAAAAATTTAAGCTAATCAATTAAAAACCCACGATATTTCACTTATCTTCTATGACTGCAATAACCATCAGTTTTGTTCTGCTTCATTTTATTTTTCTTTTTATAGCAAAACACTTTCATAAGTTTCTCGGTTAATATAATTATTTCCATTCCGTGAAGTATACAAACTGTGACACATTCGGTTTTATTTTCCCGAGTAATGATCTCGGATATAATTTTATTCAGCATCATCAACATTAATGTTATTGCTCCCAATACAATTCATTCTTCAATGTGGTAAATGAGGTTTCATCAATCCCCTTTTCCCACAGGTACTTTGCCCGGGCTTTTTCATATTATTGATTTTCCTTACTTTGATATAATTATTTTGTCAACAACGCGAATTATTATCATAAGTAGGGATAATTGAAAGTATACGTATAATTTTTTTTACATTTTAAGATATATATACATATATATATATATATATATATATATATATATATATATATATATATATATATATATATATATATATATATATATATATATATATATGTGTGTGTGTGTGTGTGTGTGTGTGTGTTTGTATTTGTAAGTGTGTGTATGTGTGTAATAAAGATTACAAAAGTTACTCCTTTGATTGCAAAACAACTTTTATTTATTACGAAAAGTATGACATCGGATGACATATCAATAAATAATTTGTTCTCTATTCCATTGATTAAAGCTCTGAAATTATGAATTAATTTCTGCCCCAATATCGAAATGAATTAGTTAATGGCACCCTGTTCGAAATGGAAATTGTAGTTCTCATCGAGAGAAATAATTTCCTTTATATATGGAAATATTGAATTCCTGTTGATTCTAATAACAAATAAAGCCATAGTATTTCGCCCCCACCTCAGTGCATTTAAATTAGCAGTTTGTATATGTGCTCAATATTAGACTGAGATTTCTGAAGCAATACATATTTGGTGGCTGTATAAAATGACAACGTTTTGCCAAACGATCTACGTACTGTTGTCATGGGATTACATGTATGGAAATTTGACCGTATGGTCGTGTTGCTAGGACCAGCGAGGCAAATCAATTATATATATATATATATATATATATATATATATATATATATATATATATATATATATATATATATATATATGCATGTATGTATATACATACATACATACATATATATATATATATATATATATATATATATATATATATATATATATATATATATATATATATACATACATGCATACATATATATATATATATATATATATATATATATATATATATATATATATATATATATATATATATATATATATATATATATATATTTATATATGTGTATATATATATATATATATATATATATATATATATATATATATATATATATATATATATATATATATATATATATATATTTTCTAATAAGCTATATATATTTTGATACATTAATGTCTGGATTCTCTTAACGACCTCGGGATCAGAGCCCCAGTTGAAATCACACAAAGAGAAGAGCTTGTGACCGGCCGGGAATCGAAACCTGGTCCGGCAAGCTCATATAGACAGTGACTACCCCTTGGCCATGAAGAAAGATTTTTTTACGTGTTCAAGTGGTAGTCACTGTCTATATAAGCTTGACGGACCAGGGTTCGATTTCCAGCCGGTCATAAGCTCTTGTCTTTATGTGATTACGCCTGGGGCTCTGATCATGAGGTCGTTAAGAGAATCCAGACATTAATGTATCATAAATACATATTACTTATTTGAATATAAAAACACGTATATATGTGCAAAATTTATCATATATATATATATATATATATATATATATATATATATATATATATATATATATATATATATATATATATATATATATATATATATGCATTAAAATAAGCCATATATTTTTGGATACATTAATGTTTGGATTTTCTTTACAACCTAGGGATCAGAGCCCTAGGTGTAATCACACATAGACAAGAGCATGTGACCTACCTGAAGTCGAACCCATATTCGGCAAACTTGTATAGACGGTGACTACCACTTGGCCACGAAGAAAGATATATATATATATATATATATATATATATATATATATATATATATATATATATATATATATATATATATATACTGTATATATTAGAATAAACCATATATTTTTGGATACATTAATGTTTGGATTCTCTTCACGACCTAGCGATCAGAGCCCTAGATGTAATCACACATAGACAAGAGCTTGTGACCTACCGGGAGTCGAACCCTGATTCGGAAAACTTTTATAGGCAGTGACTACCACTTGGCCACGAAGAAAGATAAAAGTCAATGACAATTTTTCTTTACTTATACCTGTCGAATTCAGGTGTTGTGTATTTAGAATTGAAATCAACCCATCGTCGCCATCGCAGATAATTGGTAGTTTGTCTTTTTATGATTTAACCTGCGGCTGTGATCACGAGGTCGTTAGGAGAATCCAGACATTAATAAATAAAATATATATGTTTTATTTGAATATGAAAAATACGTCTAAATGTGGAAAATTTATCATTAATCGAATGCCAAGTAACAAACTACAAATTAGCTACGATGGTTAAGATGGGCAGATTCATTATTCTAGTTACAAAACACCTGAATTCAACAGGTATAAGTACAAAAGAATTGTAAGTGACTTTTATCTTTCTTCGAGGCCAAGTGGTAGTCACTGTCTACACAAGATTGCCGGACCATTGTTCGACTCCCGGTCGGTCACAAGCACTTGTCTTTGTGTGATCTCACCTGGGGTTTCGATCCCAAGATTGTTAAGAATTCAGACATTATTGTATAAAATATATATATGGCTTATTTGAATTTGAAAAACTCGCCTAAATGTGAATAAATTACCATTAATCAAATGCCAAGTAACAAACTACATATTAGCTACGATGGTGAAGATGGGTTGATTTCAATTATAAATAAAATCACCTGAATTCGACAAGTATAAGTACAAAAGAGATGTCATTGACTTTTATCTTTCTTCTTGGCCAAGTGGTAGTCATTGTCTACACAAGTTTGCTGGGCTAGGGTTTGACTCCCGGCCGGTCAAAAGCTATTGTGTTTGTGTTATTCCGCCTGTCGCTTTGATCTCGAGTTTGTTGAATCCAGACATTAATGTATCAAAAATATATGGCTTATTTGAATATGAAAAGCACGTCTAAATATGCAAAATTTATCATTAATTTAATGGCATGTACAAAATACCAATTGGCTACGTTGGTGAAGATGAGTTGATTTCAATTCTAAATACAAAAAACCTGAATTTGACAGGTATAAATACAGAAGAATTGTCATTGACTTTTATCTTTCTTCTTGGCTAAGCGATAGTCACTGTATATACATGTTTGCC
Source organism: Palaemon carinicauda (assembly GCF_036898095.1). NCBI lineage: Eukaryota > Metazoa > Arthropoda > Malacostraca > Decapoda > Palaemonidae > Palaemon > Palaemon carinicauda. The sequence continues at coordinate 32,097,463 of NC_090733.1, forward strand.
GGACCAGGGTTCTACTCCAGGCCGGTCAAAAGCTCTTGCCTTTTTGTGATTTCCCCTTGGGCTCTGATCCCGAGGTCGATAGAGAATCGAGACATTAATGCATAAAAAATAAATGCTAATTTGAATATGAAAAACACCTCTAAATGTTGAAAATTCATAATTAATCGAAGTACAAAACACCTGAATTCGACAGTTATAAGTACAGAATAATTATCATTGACTTTTATCTTTCTTCGTGGCCAAGTGGTAGTCACTGTCTATACAATTTTGCCGGACAAGGAGTTTGACTCACGGCCGGTCAAAAGCTCTTGTCTTTGTGTGATTACGTCTGGGGCTCTGATCCCGAGATCGTTAAAAGAATCCAGACATAGTATAGTAAAGATTACAAAGGTGATAAGTGTGTCACGACGGAGACAGTCTGGGGACATGTTGAGGAAATAGGAAGTCTTGGGGGAACCTGTTGAGGGTGGGGAGATGGTCGAGGGGAGGCTGAGAATTACATGGCCAGATAAGGTGAAGGATGATATGAAGAGAAGAGGTTTGTTTGAAGAGGATGCGTTTGATGAAGGCATTGGAGAGGGGGCATCAAGCAACAGACCCTTTTGTGTAGGGATCATGGGCGGGGAAATCTTTGGTATTTTCGAGCCCTGTTTAGGTTATTTTACCTTATATCAAGTTATCTAACACTATCTCTTATGATTTATACTGAAATCTGGCGAATTTTTACCTAGCCGTTCCTTATGAAAATCTCACACCAATTATATGAATAATCAACAAACTTTTTACATACGCTTCTCGATATAATCGTACCTTTTTTTTAAGATTTCATAAATAGTCCTAGTTATCCTAGAAAATGGAAGATAACTCTACAAAGCTGGTCATTATCTTTTAACAGTGTGTCGTATTTCAATAAAATTTTCCTAATTCGAAATTTATGAGCATTGTCGCTATTTAAGTTCTATCGTTTCTATATTGTTTTTCTTCACCAGCCCTTTTTACATATACACATTTTCAGAGCATCAGTCATTTCCTCATTTCATTTAGTTGAATTCACAATACATTTTCACGAATGGAAATTCTTTTAATCAATGATAAACACTAGGCTGGAAATTGGTGTATCCATTCCGTCGATTTCACTTAATAGAAAATACTCAGAAAATGTTTTTAAAGTTGTATCAATGAGTTGGGAATTCCATCCGAAGGGGATGTTCCGTATGTGACTGAATAGATTTGTTTTCCACTATAATTAAACTAATACATTTCAAATCTCCAAGCAATTTCATGTTTAGAAAAAATAAGGCTTTTATTAAAGCAGAAAAAAGTGTTGAAATATAGTTGGAAAATTTATTAGCGAGACAAATGAAATTTTGCGCGCATAAAATTGAATATTTGAGCAAATATACTACAAGATCATTTAAAAAATCATCCAATATTGCCAATTAACCATTTTTCAAGATAAATATGCGGACATGTCAGAAATGCTTTGTAAACATTCAAAAGCATAAATAGAATCATTTATTTTGCAAGGTAAAAAGCTATTTTATGTAAAATTTCTGACTAGTTTCGTACGCAACATTCTAAAATAAGCTATGGAGTATTTTAATATCTAGTAAGTAAATGAATGTAATTGTTGGAGTGTTAGAATTAATTATAAACACGCATTTCATGTAGTAATGAATCAAAGGAAAATGTATTACGAAATAAAAAAAAATAAAAAAAAAAAAAACATTCACTTATGATATTATCATTATCGAAGTTATCATTGCCAAGTGAGTAATTTGATTTGGTTTCTCGGATTCTAAAGCCACACATGAAATATTAAAAAAATATATTTTCTTTAATCAATAATACTCTGGCTAAATATCGTTTAACTTTAGTAATCCCTCGTTTCAATTATCATTCAGTAACGCAGAAAGGTACATGCAGAAATAGTTTTTGAAATATGTCCTTATATCATTCCATGCATAGCTCTATCAGGTCCCCTCGTATGTCTGCCATAGAAACACCTTTATGTAATCTCTATGATTAACCGATGAATATTCATTTAAATCCAATTGATACATAATGTTTTATTTTTTTTTTTCAATACCAATACTTAATTTTTTGGGTTCAAAATGGAGGAATAATAATGGCTGCATGAAATATCACATATTTGGATATAAGAAAAGGTAAGGTTTCCTGAAGGAAAGCCATACGAACTTTAAATTTTGTGACCCGAATGTCACCCCATGTTGTTTTTATAAAAATATTGATTGGACTTCAATCCTTTTTTATTTAAAAGATGGTGGTATGGATGTCAAACTGTGGTCATTTTATAATCAGTAAATAAAATATAATTTAAAAGAAAACTTAACATTATGATATGGGCGTATTATTAATTATGTATCCATGTACAATATGTGTAAGATTTTTTTTTTCCAGACTACGCATTCTCCTCATAGAAGAGTTACCGTGCCAAAATAAAAACGTGACAGGGTATTACCCCGTTCATTTTTCCCATAACGAACAAGGGGTCGAACCCCTTGCCAATAAACCTTCTGTAGCTTCAGTACTGCTTCATATCCCATTGCAAGAGTTCCTCTCCACTTACTGAGTCTACCCCTCACATGTCCAGTGACATTTACGCTTCTTTTACCTTTCAGATATCACCTTGCGTCAAGTAAAATTTGTATGTGTGGATGTCGAGCGTAATTTTTATCATTTCATCATTGCAGAATATCCTTTGATTTTTGGGGGGCTATTCATTAAGCCACGAAAGAGAAACGTGACTTTCTGATAATATAAATATCTTTGAATATTATGTGTCAGTATGTGAATTTAAATGTAGAACCCAATTTCAATCCGAAAAAGGGTCAGCTACGCCCAATCACTCGGCTCTTAAATTTACCTTCCCAGACTACCCAGAGAAACGTTATTCCCCACAAACATAGGATGAATATTCTGACATATCAGATCCTTCTTTTTTCATCATTAATATTTTCTCTTCATATTGGAAATACAAAATCAAGAATGAATACAAAATATTACTAGTACTCTGGGGTGTGCAATGTTCTGCATCCAATGAAATATATACTGTTATCACAATTGG
>NC_090733.1:32101050-32128550 GCF_036898095.1 Palaemon carinicauda
ATGCCTTACGAACAGCTCCCCCCTTTCTTATCGTTTTCGTTTTCTTGCCATTTGACCCCTACGAAGTGTTAACTCTATTCGGGGTATAGATTGCTATGAGGCGTGTCAAGAATACGTCCACTGATATTTACGATATCCCTAAGGTCTTTTTTAGGGATACTCGCTCCAGGAGTTAGAATTCTGGGTACCTGAAGGTAAATTCTCTGGGAATAATGCCATAGTTGTAATATACCCTAGGAAGCTGCCTTTAAGGAACTTCCATCAGGACGACATGGCTAACTTACCCAAAAATAGATTTTTCGCTTCGCTCAAAATCCGTTATATACGCATATATATGTAGTGTCTTTACACACACACACACACACACACATATATATATATATATATATATATATATAAATGCATAAATATATATATATATAAATGCATAAATATATATATATATATATATATATACATATATATATATATACATATATATATATATATACATATATATATATATAATATATATAAAAAAATATATATATATATATATATATAAATGCATAAATATATATATATATATATATATATATATATATATTCTTCCCACTCTCCAAGTTGTATCTGTGTGCCTGCGAGTGAATACACTTGTGCGACCCTAAAAATATCCTTATTTAACGCGGATAACAAAGGCTATTAAGTGCAATATAGCTACAAGTTTTTTTGAATAGTCGGTGATTAGTTTGAGGTCAGAAAAGTGGGATAAAACGTCGGCATAGGATAGTTATCTTGTGAATTACTAGAAATATTATCAAGAGGGTGCTCTATAATACAGACAAAGCCTGAATGGACATTTTTGCTGTCAGCAAAAGTAAATTCCATGAATTGGCGAAACAAGAGCTCGACTGTCTGATAACAGAGGTCACTAGTAACTCCAACCAGTGTGACGGAAATATATTCGCAGACATATTGAAACAATATGATCCAATAAATTAGAGCAAATCTGGGGAAAACATCAGCATAATAATAGAAGAAATTCCTAAGAAGATCCAAGTGATAAAGAGACTTATAAAGAAAGTTTACATCAATCAACACATTCCATCAAAGAATAATAAGAAGTCCAATATGATGAATATGCTGATTGATGCATTGGGAAAAGAATGCCAAAATGGTGTAATATATGTAAGATATGGTATTCTAATAATAATCCTCAATAACTGATTAGAATATGTGATACCTACCATGTTTCAACACACTCTACATGTGCTGAAATACAGCAAAATATAAAAAAGATAGAGACACAAAGGTAGAAAATATAATTAAGTCGAGACTAAATCTGTAAATAGTTGAAGATAAAGAAAAGGAAGAAGAAGAAGCAGAAGAAGAAGAATGAAAAGAAAAAAATGGAAAAAACGAGAAGAGAAAAATTAACAGGATATGTGTAAGGATGCAAAGGAAATCATTGATATAACTTATGATGCCATCCAACAACTTACTTATGAAGAAATGAATTATCAGATGGAAACAAATAGACCCAAGAGACTACCCGGACCTACATACTTTTAGGGAAGAGCAAGAACAAGAAGAAAAAAAAAAGAAAAGAAAGAGATAGTCTGCAATTTGCTGAAAAGAGGGAATTGCAGATTTGGCGAAAGATGCTACTACTAGCATCCAAAGATATGCCATGATTATGAAATATATGGTAAATGTGCGTATTCAGACGGATATGGACACGAATGCAGAGATCTCCATCCAAAAATAGGCAAAAACCTAAAAGAAGGAAAAGGATGCAGTTTCAACAAAAAATGTTGATATATACATCCTGCAACCATGAATGAAAGTAAGAAAACTCAGCAAACTGAAAAGAAAAATGAAAGCAAAAATGAAACAAAAAAAGAAACAAAAAAGCAGGCAACGTATATACCGCGCTTTGCACCAGAGGCCCCAAGATATGAGGCCTTTCAACCCAATTATGCACATTTAGAGCCCAACTACAAAGAATGCATCTATAATACCAGGGGTTGGTGCAGATATTGTGATAATTGCAAGTATACACACAAAAATAAATATAAAGGCGAAAGAGCAAATATAATAGAAAAGTTCGATTTTTTAATGGCAGAATTCCTGGAAATGAAGAAAAGAACATCATATCAGAACAGGAAGGAAGCATAGGAGAATCCATATTATTACCAATATTAAATAATGGGGATTAAACACAAATCATAATAGTGATGAATGCACAGGGTTTGGTCATGAGTAACTCTAAAAGGAAAATAGAGTTCTTAGAAGAACTAACCCAAATTTAGAAAAAAAAATAGATATATCAAATACAACTGAAATATCGTATTCCCAAGAGACTGGCAGGGATGACCAGATAAAGGGTTTCCAAACTTATAGATCAGACAGAACAAATAGGAATCAAGGGGGAACCGCAATATATGGAAGAGACGAAGAGACATAAATCAAGGAAAAGTCTTTGAAAAATACAGCAACACAGAATGTGAATTGATTGCGGTAGAATTTGAATTTGAAAAACTAGTGAATATACTACTATCCGGAGATTTTAACTTTCCTTTCTGGGATTGGAAAGAAAGGATAGAAAAAAGTTTTTGTATGTATACATATAAAAAAAAAAAGAGTAATAGTAGAGCAGAAGATAAGAGGCAATTTGAAAAGCTTCAAGATATGATATTAGAACATAATATGCAACAAATAAACCACATTCCAACAAGAAAAGAAAATGTCCTAGATCTAGTATTTGTGAATGAGGTGAATTATGTTAAAGAAATAATAGTGTATATCACGGAAATTTCAGACCACAATCTCATAGAATTAATAGTCCATTCCAAAGCATGTGATCGCGGAATTAATCAAAGCACAAAACGTTGGGAAGGATATGGAAAATATAATTTCTATAGTAAGAATATAAAATGGTCATAAATAAATGAAAAACTGAATAAAGAATAGAAAATGTATTTGTAAGTGATAATATACAGGTAAATAAAGACATACTGTACAAAATACCGGAGAAAATTGTTGAAAAATATGTACCAAAAAAAAAAAAAAAAAAAAATAAAAAAAAAAACAATAAACAAATGACATGCATACCAAGAGACAAAAGGATCTTATCTCAGAAAATTAGAAATTGGAAGAAAAATCTTGTATAAGAAAACAATGTATTGAAAATGATGGAAATAAAATGCAAGATAAAAAATGGAGAACAAAGGATTATACAGTCGAAAGAAAATGAAAAAATGGGACTGAAAAGAAAGGACGCTTCAAAATATAAAAAAGAAAACAACCCAAAAGTACTTTACTCCTATGCAAAAAAGATGAATAAAGGGAGATTAGAAATAAGCCCTCTAAGAATTGAAGGACGACTAACGCATAAAAAAAAAGGAAATATGCAACATATTAGCAATAAAATATAAGAGTGAGTTCAAGCCAAGAATTGCGAATGAAAATAATGAAACAGAAATTAGCGAAGAAAATGTTGAATATCGAATGGATATAGATATTAATGAAGCAGATATTGTCAAGGCTATAACCGAAATGAAAAAGGGATCGGCAGCTGGACCAGATTGAGTTCCAGTGATTTGTTAAAAAAAAAAAAAAAAACTGCAAACACTATCGTGAAGCCGCTTGCAATATTGCAATGAGCAAGATATATGTTAAACACAAATGAACTTATATAACCCCTATCTTCAAAAGTGGATCAAGAATAGAGGCAAGCAATATTAGACCTGTTAGTCTAACATCACATATTATGGAAGTGTATGAGACGGTAATAAAAAACAAAATAATGAATCATTTGGTTAAAAACAATTTGTTTGATATAGGTCAACACCGTTTTGTGCCCGGAAAAAGTACACACCCCAACTGATAGCACACTATGAAACCATACAAAAATATGATGAAGGAAAAAGACTCAGAAGTGATCTATCTAGATTTTGCAAAAGCCTTTTGACAAGGTAGACCATAATATATCAGAGAAAAAATGAGAAAGCATAATATTGTGGGAAAGATAGGAACATGGGTAAAAAAATTCCTGCAAAACAGATAACAGATAGTGGTTGCAAATAACGAGAAATCAGATGAAGCTCAGGTAATATCTGGCGTGCCACAAGGTACGGTATTAGCTGCACTGCCCTACGGGCCAACCAAGGGAAAGGCCCGTGCCAACAACAAGTGTTGGCTTTAATACCCCAACAACAACAACATAGCTGCACTGCTGTTTGTTATTATGCTCTCAGAGATAGACTTTGATGGTAAAAACTCTGTAGTGAGAAGTTTTGCCGATGACATAAGAATAAGTAGAGAAATTGATTGTGATGAGGATAGGAACTCACTACAAAGAAATCTAAACAAAATATATGAATAAGCGGAGATAAATATAATGGTATTTAACTCCGATAAATTTGAATCAATAAATTATGGAAACAGAAAAGAAATGGTATATGCATACAAGGGACCTAATAACGAGACATTCACAAACAAGGAAGAAATTAAAGACCTTGGTGTAATGTTAAATAGGAATATGTTTTACAACGACCAAATAGCAACACTTGGCTAAATATAAAGCAAAAAAAGGAATGTTATTCAGACACTTTAAAACAAGAAAAGATGAACACATGATTATGCTTTACAAAACTTATATACGTAGTACACTCGAGTACTGCAATGTGATATGGTACTCACGCTAAAAACAGGATATTGCACAAATAGTGAGTGTACAAAGGTCCAATACTGCTAGAATAAAAGAAGTTAAGGACCTTGACTACTGGGAAAGACTGCAATCTATAAAACTATACAATCTAGAAAGGAGAAAAGAAGCTACATGATAATACAAGCATGGAAGCAAATCGAAGGGATTACTGAAAACATCATGGAGCTAAGTAAATCAGAAAGAGCAAGCCGAGGTAGATTAATAGTGCCAAAAAGTATACCAGGAAAACTAAGGAACGCGCACAGGACATTGATCCACTATGCACCAGCATCGATAATGCAGTGACTATTTAATGTGCTGTCAGCTCATCTAAGAAACATATCAGGAGTAAACGTAGATGTGTTTAGGAATAAGCTCGATAAATACCTACGATACATCCCAGACCATCCGAGACTGGAAGATGCAAAATACACCGCAAGATGCATTAACAACTCTCAAGTGGATATACGAGGTGCCTCACACTTAGGGACCTGGGGGAACCCAAACATAAAAGAAGGTAAGGCAAGAGAGTGAAGTTACCCAAACTTTCAAATATGCTTCACAATGCACTAGAAAAGCAAGAAGACCCATGCCAAATCTCTTAGGACTATGAAGCATGAAGTAGGTGATGAATGGAGAAGAATTAATTTAAAAGCTCAAGATACAGACGACCGGCGCCAATAGGCGTAGGTGGAGATGATGATGATGATGATGATGATGGTAGTCATATATATATATATATATATATATATATATATATATAATATGTGTGTGAGTATATATATATAAATAATATATATATATATATATATATATATATATATATATATATATATATATATATATATATATATATATATATATATATATACACATATATATATGAGTGTGTGTGTGTGTATATACAGTTAAGCTGAAAAACTGTGAAGTCACCTTATGAGGTACTTAAAATACGGAAGGGAAGTCTATTCATACACTTTTGAAATATTTAAATTTATTATTTATTGCAAATGTGTCAAGTGCATGACACAGGGCTCTTCCTCTTCAATAATCAGCTTCTCCTCCATACCTGGATGGGAAATACAGAAATTGCACGTTAGTGGTAAAGCCTAAGAATTAACTTAAATTATATACGTAAGAATAATATGGCAAGAAGCACTTATACATAGGAATATGCAAACCGTTACCTTACTGTAAGTAGGTCAAGACAAGAAAAACCAAGTATGACAACCATATCAAGGCTGGATAATCCTATCCTGAAATAATATAATATCCGTGTAAGTTTGCATTAAAGGAGACTCTTACAATTTTATGTTGATTTATCCAGAAAATAACAAATAGTAGCTTACCACTATGTACACTAAACCCACGAACAACCTTCAGTAGAGTTGCGAAACCACTGTAAGGACAAGATAAATCCTCTATAACTATTAAACATTCGTGAATATCCGTACTCTACCAATGGCAGGTAGGAAGGACTTTAATAGGCAGCAACAAAGGCTCAAAAGATTGCTACGATTACCATTCAGTATTTGCCCCAAAAATACTTGGTACTCACCGTAGTCCATCCGAGCAAGAAGAGATTGAAGTCAATGCTTAGGAGAACGTGACTTTTCTCCACAAATCCTCCACTAAGGCGAGTCGAGGTCGAGACGATGACGAACAAATCAGTCGTAGGAAGCAGAGTACATCCAGGTGGCCACCAATTACGCCGTCCAAATTATGGAACCAAGGGAATAATTCACAAATGCCTCTTGAGGGACCCTTGATTCTTAATAAAATTATCAGAGCCTCGTCCAAGACATCCTCCAGGAGGACTGGCTCACACAGACGATGGGAGACGGGCTCAATGGCATGTGGTGGGTCCTACCAAGGACCGTCCGAACTGACCAGACTGGCAGAACTGCCTCGACTGCTGAGACTGCTTGAACTGCTAGTACTGCTGGTACTGCTGGTACTGCTGGTACTGACTTCTCACGCATTCACCGGTCTCGAAGTTTCCTCGTAAACAACAAAAAAGGAGGAGTCAACAATTTGCCAATCATAACTATGGCAGCAGGAAGGACTGTAAGCTGTACCAAGTATATTTTTCTTATTTTGGTAATACTGAAATCCCATATTTACGAATCCTTCCTGCCGCTGTAGGCAAGTACATTAAAAATTTATTCATTCTGTATAGTCCTGGGGAGAAGATGGAAACTTTTTCCATAAAAAAAAAGTTTTCATCCGCTAATAAATGTACAAAATATGCATGGACATACAGTAAAATTTAAAATTAAAAACAAAACATGAATTAGTGAAGCATTTGTCTTGTCCTTGCCTCACTGGCTTCTGCAGCTTTCCTGCGGGGACGTGAGGATTTACCCAAGAAATTATTTTCAGGGGAAAGACTGTCAGGACAAAAATGAGTGTTCTCCAACATGGGGATAAGATTAGTAACATGAATCTTGGTGGTCTGACCGGTTTTTCCCTTCTTGACCAAAGCATGGGTAACCTCACCCAGATCATTAACAAAAATCTTCAAAATTATTCCTAATGGATAATCACTTCTTTTAGTATATTCTTCCTTTACTAAAACGATATCTCCTACTTTTGTCAGTTTGTGCGAGATGGGACGATACCGACTTTTTCTATCAACAGCTTGATGAATAAGAGTACCTAAAAATTCACTATGGTAGGTATCTAACAATGCATCTCGGACTTTACATAATTTTATATAATTTTTAGAAATATCTGAAACATGACAATTGGTAGGATGAAAATCTGGATCCTCTGGAAAAGGCTGTAACTCAGGAATCAAATTTAGTGAAGTCAACTCATATCTTCTGATAAGCTGTTCAGGTGTTATAGGCTCTGGTACATAATCAATGTAGTCATCTCTTAAAGCCTCTTTAAAGGCTATCGGTCGTCTGTTAACGAGATGTATGATATTACACACGAGAAATTCGAAATCATATAATGAAAGTACATTGTTTTTTATAGCTCCAAAGATTAATCGTTTTACCATCTTAACGCATACTTCGACCAAAGAACCTAGCTGGCTGCAACCCTTAAAATATTGCTGAAAGGATAAAGGTTTCACATAGTTTTCTTCAAAATACAATCTTGTCTGAGAGTCATTGATGAATGAGCTTATAATATTAGCACCTGCTACCAACTGCGTTCCTAAATCACTGATACACAACTGGGGTATGCCATATTCAAAACAATGTAATTGGAAACCTCTAAGAAAATCCGATACATTCAAACTTCTGCAGACCTTTAGATTAATGGCCCTTGACCAAGTACAAGTTATGCACAATAACCATATTTTCTGTGTCGCCTTTTCATTTTTCACGTTGAAAGGTCCTAAATAGTCAACAAAAACATTTGCAAAGGGAACTCTAGGAGGATCTGATCGGAAGTCTCTATAAGAATTTTGATTTAATTTTATGGTACGATTATTAAATCTTCGACAATGAATGCATTGCTTGAGAGCTTTTTTGACAACTGAAAAATGTTTAGGAATATAGTAATACCTTCTAAGCTCAGTTAACACAGAATAACAACCTGAATGTAATAATTTCACATGTGCGTCCCAAATAATCAACTTGGTTAAATGACTGTCTGGATGTAATAGCACTGGAAATTTGACGTTAATATTATAATTCCACTTCTTGAACTTACTTTTCACTCTTAAAATACCCTGTTCATCCATAAATAAATTTAACTGTGTTATGATCGGAGGAATCTCTTTCTTAGAATTCATACCAGTTTGAAAATAAGAATATACCTCAGGGAAATACTTACATTGTTCAACGTGTAACAAATGACTCAGAGAGGAGGCAAAATAGTTAGTAACTGGAGAAAAAGAAATTCCTGCCTTTAATTTCCACTTGTGTAAGGCCAAAAATACTCTACGATGAACTAGTAGAAGTCTCCTTAAACAAGAATAACTTTCCAAATCAACAAGGTGGTTTAAATTTTCGGTAGCACCAATTAAAGGAGACGAATGAATCTCCGTGGCAACCTCAAATGCTGGGATAGTAATGGACAATTCAGGGACTTCTGTCAAGCTAAGATCTGGCCCTGTGAAAATACATGACTTATGGAGCTGATTATACGATACACATCTAGTAATTAAATCTGCAGGGTTATTCTTACCAGAAATGAAATTAAACTTGACAGGATAAATTTCACACAATCTCTGTATATTATTAATTCTGTTCAAAACAAAGGGAGAATGTTTATTTAATTTGTCTAGCTTCAAAGACGCAGAATTTAACCAATGTAACGTACAAAGAGAATCTGTATAGGCCATAATATTCTCAATTTCTATGGGTTTTATGCAAGACGGGCCAGATAAATCTTTGTAAATATCCAGAGCACACTCAACACTTAAGTGGACGGCATTTAGTTCAAGAGCAGGTATCGATTTATTCTTTAACTGTTTATTAACCACTCTGTTCTTGGCATGAATAAAACTTAGATGGCCTGTATCAATATGCTGCAAATAAATAACACAACCGTAAATATCTCTACTTGCATCTGAAAATACCAAAATGTTATATTTACCATCCCTAGGACCTACAGATCGTTGAACTCTTATAGGAGGAGCTCTATTTAACTGTTTGCAAATGTTGCTCCATTCTCGCTGCAAATCTGTAGCCAAGACTGTATCCCAGCTTAAAGTTTTCTGGCACTGTAGCTTATGCATAAATAATCTGCAGCGATTAAACAAGGGCATATTAAAGCCAAAAATATCAAACTGAGAGGCAATAGTTTGTAAAATAGACCTCTTAGTTTTGGCATTTGAATCAAGGCATATAGGGTTAGTAAAAATTTCATCAGAAATCCTGTCCCATGTTAGTCCAAACAATTTACTGGTGCTAGGGGTAACTACTTCGGTCTCTCCGTCTATTTCCGTCTGTAAGGCTATATCATTAGTAACAACCTGCTGAATATAAAACCTATAAGGGTTAAAAATACGAGGAAGCTGTTGGTACGACCATTTCAACTCCTCTTTAGTATTAACAGTAATAGCCCCATTATCCATGTAGATAAGCGAATAAATTGACCTTTTCAAGTCCGATATGCGAGGATCCTCAGAGTGCTGCAAAATCAAAATGTAATAAAGAGCCATCATTAGTAAAAAAGGACTGCATCGAAGACCAAAAGGTAATCTCAAATTCTTGAAAGCTACTAATGAAAAATCACCTTTGCCGACATTCTTGAACCAAAAAAAATAAAAGTTTAGCCTGGTCATTTTCGGTCAAAGCCAACATATTGAAAGCTTTCTTAAGATCAAAAATAAGTAATTTCCTGTCAAATCTCAGATTCAAAAATGACGAAGATAGCTTTTGGTTTAATGCAGGTCCAGAATACATACACTGATTATGAGACAAAGAACTACCATCTACCGAGTCTTTAAGATTCGATAAAAAGACCACCCTACACTTTGAGGTGTCTTTGTCGGGTTTAAATATTGGCATATGAGGCAGAAAGGAATATTGAGGATTCTCAGCTTTAAAAACATCAAGATCAGGGATGGGTTCAATAATTCCTGCATTAATCTGTTCCCTTATGGTCTGATCAACGAGTTGTAGGAGACCATCTCGCTGTTTAAGTTTTCTAAAATTAGACTTTAGTATTAATTTAGACAGTCTTTCATTTTTAGACAACAAATGGGAGACTTTGCCATTCCATAATAAAGGAACCATAATTCGTCCATCAGACTCCCTCTGATTTATGGTTTTAATTGAAAAATCGACCAACTGATTATTAAGCTCGACACTTTCATCATTATACACATTTTGATCATAATTCAAAAAATGACCGCATTCAGACTCCAAAATTTGTTCAGTGGCCTGCTGCAATTGTCTTTCCATTAGTTTACCTTTGTCATTGATAACTGAAAATGAACAGTTTACTTCAAAACCGTTGTCCTGGTCCCCATCAGACAGAAAATCTATTCTCGTGTTTAATAACAACGAGCTACTACAAACATGCACTGTAGAAACCGAACGAACATTACCGTCAGGTACAGAATTCAAAACACCTGGGTTTACATTTAGGCAGGTTATGTTTTTCAACATCAAATCGACATTACCCTGCAATAAAATGCCAGCATGAGAATCTATGTATACCGAAGGATCAACGTCACCAAAAATTACGTCGGTACCTGCTAAACAATGTAAAAAGTCTGTACCTAACAAGAGGTTAACATTATCAATAGTACGAGTGTGTTTATTTAACAACTTATCAGCAAACGTCATACCCTGGTTTTGAAATTTTTCAATTACTTTACCAAGCAAAGGCAATTTTAAAGCAATACTAATATCAGGTACAACTAAGGCAAAAATTATAAAGGACGAACTACCTATTTTCACAGGTACTTCTACAATTTTAGTAAAATATTCTTTATTCCCATTAAATCCACTCACCGTAAGTTTAACATTCGAATTGATAGTTTTAAGGTTTTTCTCTTCAGCTAACCTATTAGTGATGAAGGTGCTTTGTGAGCCACTGTCCCTTAGACCTCTGTAAATGTCGCTGCCAATACTGAAAGAAAACGTTGGTAACACCGAGTTTCCATACGAGTGCAATAAAACGGCAACACCGCTGTTAACTTTTTGTGGAGTTTCAAAATTTACTTTATCAGATTGTTTAGATCTGCTGCCTTTGGAGGGCTCTGACTCGCAAAGATAACTCATATGCCAACCACGGCAATTAAAACAACGTTTTCTAAATCTGAAATGACAGTTGCTAGATTCATGACTAAACTGACCACACTTAACACAACCATGTTTAGATTTTAAAATTTGCACCTTATCGGTAGGGGAAGGGAACTTTAAACATTCATAAATAAAATGAGAATTATTAGCGTTACCAACTTTAAGACACAAAGAACAGCTGGGTGAAGACCTGGAATCTGAATCACTCGTTAATTAATGCCTCTACAGCTAAATTTACCGTTTTTTCTTTTCGAGAAAAGTCCTGTACATTCTGCGAGATTTTACTCTTTGTACCTTTGGCGACCTTTTTGTCATGCTCGTATCTTTCACATGCTGTAAAAAAGTTTGTCTTAATATCATTCAGGGAAGGGTGAGTCTTGCCTGTAATCTGAATTAAATGGCGCTGGAAACTATCATTCAGCCCATACCAAGCAAAATACCTAATAAACTCATCAACACTAATATTCAATGTCTCCACTGATTCACATACCGATCTGAGTTCGGAAATAAAGAGAAAGGGGTCTTCCCAATCTTTCAAATGTAAAGTAGTAATTTTCTTAATGGCTGAATTCTTCCGAATATCGGTTGATGCAAATGCTGAAATGAGCAATTCTTTGGCATCAGCGTAATGCTGCTTATCCGCTTCCAAGGAACCTAACAAAACCTTTCCTCTACCCTCAACTTGTTGTTTAAGCAATAAAAGCAAATCCCTATCGGGATAGTTAAAAGGTTTAGTAGTTCCCTCAAATTCTGTGATGAACTTCAAAAAATCTTCACCTTCTACACTACGAAACTTGGGAAGAGGTGCTACAGGTTGTTTAAGTAAACTTCTGGCTACATCGGTAACATTACTAGAGCCAAGGATACTCGTAGAAATATCTAGGAGAGGTAAACAGGTTTCAATCTTATCTATGTAATCCTGACATAATAATAATTCAATCTCTAAATCTTTACTATCAGAATCCCCAGGAAATTTCTTATCCAAAATCTCAGTGTCCAAGTCAGTTAACTTATTCTTATAATTTACCAGAATACCTTCGATAGATACTTTTTCTTCCTGGCTAAGAGTATTGAATGTGGAGGACCTGTTAAAATATTCAGTCACCTTTTTACGGATGACTTTCCTTTGCCCAATAAGCACAGATAAACCAGACATTGTTAAATTATACAAGAAATAATGATCCTAGAAAGGAAAAAATATCAATGTAATAATCCTAGAAGGGAAAAAATATCAATGTAATAATCCTAGAAGGGAAAAAATATCAATGTAATAATCCTAGAAGGGAAAAAATATCAATGTAATAATCCTAGAAGGGAAAAAATATCAATGTAATAATCCTAAAAGGGAAAAAATATTAATGTAATAATCCTAGAAGGGAAAAAATATTAATGTAATAAATCTGAAAGGAAATAAATTTCAGTTCACCCAATGGATCCCGACAACTTTCACCAACTAATGGGATTCTGCATAACAAAAATCCAACTTCCTTCGTTGTTGCCCCACGTTGGGCGCCATAAGCTGAAAAACTGTGAAGTCACCTTATGAGGTACTTAAAATACGGAAGGGAAGTCTATTCATACACTTTTGAAATATTTAAATTTATTATTTATTGCAAATGTGTCAAGTGCATGACACAGGGCTCTTCCTCTTCAATAATCAGCTTCTCCTCCATACCTGGATGGGAAATACAGAAATTGCACGTTAGTGGTAAAGCCTAAGAATTAACTTAAATTATATACGTAAGAATAATATGGCAAGAAGCACTTATACATAGGAATATGCAAACCGTTACCTTACTGTAAGTAGGTCAAGACAAGAAAAACCAAGTATGACAACCATATCAAGGCTGGATAATCCTATCCTGAAATAATATAATATCCGTGTAAGTTTGCATTAAAGGAGACTCTTACAATTTTATGTTGATTTATCCAGAAAATAACAAATAGTAGCTTACCACTATGTACACTAAACCCACGAACAACCTTCAGTAGAGTTGCGAAACCACTGTAAGGACAAGATAAATCCTCTATAACTATTAAACATTCGTGAATATCCGTACTCTACCGATGGCAGGTAGGAAGGACTTTAATAGGCAGCAACAAAGGCTCAAAAGATTGCTACGATTACCATTCAGTATTTGCCCCAAAAATACTTGGTACTCACCGTAGTCCATCCGAGCAAGAAGAGATTGAAGTCAATGCTTAGGAGAACGTGACTTTTCTCCACAAATCCTCCACTAAGGCGAGTCGAGGTCGAGACGATGACGAACAAATCAGTCGTAGGAAGCAGAGTACATCCAGGTGGCCACCAATTACGCCGTCCAAATTATGGAACCAAGGGAATAATTCACAAATGCCTCTTGAGGGACCCTTGATTCTTAATAAAATTATCAGAGCCTCGTCCAAGACATCCTCCAGGAGGACTGGCTCACACAGACGATGGGAGACGGGCTCAATGGCATGTGGTGGGTCCTACCAAGGACCGTCCGAACTGACCAGACTGGCAGAACTGCCTCGACTGCTGAGACTGCTTGAACTGCTAGTACTGCTGGTACTGCTGGTACTGCTGGTACTGACTTCTCACGCATTCACCGGTCTCGAAGTTTCCTCGTAAACAACAAAAAAGGAGGAGTCAACAATTTGCCAATCATAACTATGGCAGCAGGAAGGACTGTAAGCTGTACCAAGTATATTTTTCTTATTTTGGTAATACTGAAATCCCATATTTACGAATCCTTCCTGCCGCTGTAGGCAAGTACATTAAAAATTTATTCATTCTGTATAACAGTATATATATATATATATATATATATATATATATATATATATATATATATATATATATATATATATATATATATATATATATATATATATATATATATATATATATATATATATGTTTTTGTGTGTGTGTATATACAGTATATATATATATATATATATATATGTGTGTGTGTGTGTGTGTGTGTGTGTATGCTTACATATACATACTCGGTCACTATTAGGAATGGGTGAGG
The DNA here is from genome assembly GCF_036898095.1 of Palaemon carinicauda. NCBI lineage: Eukaryota > Metazoa > Arthropoda > Malacostraca > Decapoda > Palaemonidae > Palaemon > Palaemon carinicauda. Next base: position 32,115,474 of record NC_090733.1, read on the forward strand.
GGTGAAAAAGGTTAAATCTCTATGTGGTTGAGCGCACGCACAGATCTATCTAAACATGAATCCACCATTTATGACGGGTTGCATACACTGATATTCGAATTATACATAATTTCTAACCCTCCCCCTAAAAAAAATATTTATATCATAAAGTTCGGCCTTTAATATGCAATGAGATTTTTTATATAAATATTCGAATCTTACCAGTAGTTGGTAATGATTGATAAACTGAAGGAAATATTCAATATTGATCATATAAGGCTAACTTTATTCCAAGTTTTTCTCTACTTGAAATTCGCATTTTTCAATAATCTATAATGATGCACGCAGTCGAGAAAAATCACTCCCGAGAATTATCCTGAACTTCTTTGCAAACACCAAACGTCAGAGGACTATCATTCTTGAACATTTCTCGTCGAATGTTACCGTTACCCGCAGAAACGTTCCAAGGAAATCATTGTGTACACTTCACTGGATACGACCAGGAGCAGTTGCAATTAGTCGACGGAAAGTATTGGCAACATTTATTTACCCAGGAGTATTTTGCGACGATTTTTCGGTTGCAGTGGGGTAGGGATGGGTTTGGAAAGTATTTCGTGAAACTTTGCAACAAAGCTGGGAAAAATTTCCGGGGAAAAGGAAAGTGTCCTTTAAGAATGCCTTATATACAGATTTTTTTTTTATTAAGTATTCATACATACAATATTACTGCAGCTTTAATGATTATTAATAAATGAATGAGTGATATGAAGATGCCAGAGAACTTTAAATCATTCGTTCATTAATAAATGATAGTTCAGTCATACTATTGCCTATCCAATTTTTTTTGAAATGAGCTTTTGAAGTGTCATCTGGACTCCAAAAAAAGGGGGAAACATACTGAAGTATACCGTTAACATTGGCGGGCGAAGAAAGCCTATACAGTTTTGTGGCTGGAACTGTGGAGGGGTAAGCTATTCGGCACCCTGTAGAAATTATTAAAATAATAAAAAAAACACGAATTAGTGTATTTGATTTTGAACATTTGGATGATATATACAGAAAAGTGGCAGTGATTTGACAATACTACCTCATCAACAAGTTTTCAAGTTTAGAATTTTTGTAATATCATCTCCCCTGTAGAGCAATTGCCTGACCAAATACATACATACGTACATATAAGAATATATATATATATATATATATATATATATATATATATATATATATATATATATATATATATATATATATATATATATATGTATATATATATATATATATATATATATATATATATATATATATATATATATATGTATATATATATATATATATATATATATATATATATATATATATATATATATATATATATATATATATATATATATATATATGTGTGTGTGTGTGTGTGTGTGTGTGTGTGTGTGTTTATGTATATATAAATTAGTAGGTTGGCCAGGGCACCAGCCGGCCGTTAAGATACTACCACTAGAGAGGTATTGGATCCTTTGACTGGCCATACAATAATGCATTGGATCCCTCACTCTTGTCATGGCTTATTTTTTATTTGCCTACACTTACACAGAATAGTCTGGCCTATTCTTTACATATTCTCGTCTTTCCTCATACACCTGACAACAATGAGATACTTAACACTTCTTCACCTAAGGGGTTAATTACTCTACTGCAAATTGTTCAGGGTACTCTCCTCTTGGTGAGGGTAGAAGAGACTCTTTAGCTATGGTAAGCAGCTCTTCTAGGAGAAGGACACTCCAAAATTAAACCATTGTTCTTTAGTATTGGGTAGTGCCATAGCCTCTGTACCATGGTCTTCCACTGTCTTGGGTTAGAGTTCTCTTGCTTGAGGGTACACTCGGGCACACTATTCTATTTTATTATTAAATTTTTTTCTTCCTCTTGTTTTTTTTTAAATGGTGTGTTGGGCGGGCTTAATAGAAGGGCCATATATGCCTGGTGGTTTATCAAGAGGTTGTCTTTTCCTTTTTCTGACTCTTTTTCTTCTCAAAACCATCCTTACTGTCCTCCCTTCAGTTGAAGTGGCTATCCTGGAGGGTATTTAGCCTTGCAAGGTGTATCGGCTCCTCCATGTTGACCAGATTTTCTGACTTTTTACTATAGTCTATGGGTATCATCAATCACTTTATTTATAATTCTGTACATATTGTTTTTGTTATAATTCTTGTTAATCTAGTTTTTCAAGTATGATGTTTCTTTTTTATTTCTATTAATTCTTATGCTGTCTGGAGACATTGAGCGAAATCCGGGACCAGTACGTACTAGATTTCGTCAATGTCGTCTTCTGTATTGTAATATTTGTGGTCTTCATGCAAATATCCAAGGCCTTACAGTTGCATCCCGACAGTATTATATTCTTTTGTGCTCAGAAACTATGGTTTCTAATATGAGGCATTCATCTGAGCTCCTTATAACTGGTTTTAAGAAGCCAATAATGTTGAAACGTGATGCCATCCCTAGGGCTAGGGGAATGGCGGTGTATATTAGGACCGAGTACCCTGCTTCTCATACGTCCTGCTATCAATGTGGATGTCATGAGATTCAGGTAATAAAAGTTTGTGGCAGGCATAACAACTTTTATTTGTGTTCGATCTACCGGAATCCAGACATGGATGATTCTATCTTCGATTGTCTTCTTACCATTATGGCTAAGATACAAGAAGATGATAGAAAGGCTTTTTTCGTCTTTGTTGGTAATTTTAATGCTCACCATAGGGAGTGGTTAAGTTCTATCTCTCCTACCGATCTCCATTGCCTAAGAGGTTTAGAATTTGCCTCTGAATCAGGCTGTGAGCAAATCATAAATGAACCTACTCACAGGTCTGGTAATTGCTTGGACCTCATATACACTGACTCCCCTGGCGTTATAACTAGTAATGTTGGTTCTCCAGTCGGGACATCTGATCATGCCTTGATTTCATTATTAGTGAAGACTGAGCAGCCAGTCCCTGATATATCATATTCTTGTAGAATTTATATGAAATCCCAAGCGACTGGAATGGGATTTTGCATGATCTTTTGTGCATGAATTGGTCACAATTATATAATAGCGTAGATCCTGTTGTCACTTTGAATGAGATTCTAGTCAACATAATTGATAGGCGTATCTCCTCTTGTGTACTAAGGTACCGAGGGAAAGACAAACCGTGGTTCAATGATGATTGTAGACGTGCTTATTTGGAGAAGCCGGAGGCCTATCACCTTTGGAAGGTGACCTTGAATAACTATACTCAGCTTCGAGCTTTTTCTCAGAGAGTTTATGCCTCAACTGAAAAGGAGTACAATTTAACCATAAAAGAAACTCTTTCTGGTACAACTCAGGAACATAAATAGTGGTCTACCCTTAAAACTGCACTCTTTGGTGTAGATGCAACAGTTCCTCCTTTACTCAAACCTGATGGCTCAGTCACTCACTGTCCAAAGGAAAAGGCAACCCTTTTAGCTGATGTTTTTGACAGTAAACAGAGTATTGAAAAACTTGAACTTTTTTCATTCCTGTTTTCCTGAGGCCAAACTAACTAGTTTAGCTTTTCGATCTCATGAAATTAAAGCTCTATTGATGAACCTTGATGCTAATGGAGGTGTAGACCCAAATGATATTTTTCCTTTGTTTTTTATAAAGACAGCACAATTCTTAGCTCCAAAGTTATCTGTTATTTTGTGCAAGCTAGCAAGAAGAGGAGCTTTTAGCACTTGTTGGAGAATAGGTAATGTTACTCCTCTATGTAAATGTATTTGTGTTAGCTCAAGTCCCACTGATTACCGCCCAATTTCCATAACTCCCATATTATCTAAAGTTTTTGAATGTCTTCTGGCAAAACGTCTTAATAGGTTTGCTGAAGGTAATCATCTACTCCCCAGTTTGTAATTTGGTTTTCGTAAAGGCCTTGGAGCATGTGATGACCTTCTTACAATATCCAATGCTGTACAGAAATCCCTTGATTGTTGTCAGGAAGTTCGTATGATTGGCCTTGATTTTAGGGCTGCCTTTGACCGTGATAATCATGAGGGTGGGTTGTTTCTTAGCATTATTATTGATTTTTTTAAGTAATAGATCTCAGAGTTGTTGACGGGCACCATAGTGAGTATAGGAATGGGATTTTTAGTGCTCCACAGGGTAGTGTTCTTGGCCCATTACTTTTCATACTATATACACATGACATGTGGTTTGGCCTAGAAAACAAGCTTGTTGCATATGCAGATGATGCTACTCTTTTTGCATCAATTCCATCCCCTGAATGTATATCTGGGGTTGGTGAATCCCTTAATAGAGATTTAGCTAAAATTAGTGCATTGTGCAAATTATGGGGTATGAAGTTGAATCCTAACAAAACTCAAACTATGATTTTGAGTATGTCGAGGACGGTGGCTCCTCAACATCCGGATCTCAGTATTGATAAGGTTTCTTTAAATTTGTATGACTCTTTCAAAATTTTAGGTGTGATTCTCGACAGCAAATTTACTTTTGAGAAACATTTAAGGTCTGTTTCTTCTTCAATTGCACGAAAAATGGGGTTATTGAGAAAGTGTTTTAAGATTTTCGGTGATCAATCTATTCCGAAGAAGTGTTTTAATTCTCTCATTCTACCTTGTTTTAAGTATTGTTCTCCTATCTGGTCTTCAGCTGCTGATTCTCATCTTAATTTGTTGGACAGAAGCTTATGGTCTATTAAATTTCTTATTCCTGATCTATATATTAATCTCTGGCACCGTCGTTCAATTAGTTCATTAGGCATGTTGCATAAGATTTTTCATAACTCTGACCATCCTTTACATTCCGATCTCCCTGGAAAATTCTATCTTGTTAGTATTACTAGGCAGGCAGTTAATTCTAATAACCAGGCCTTCTCCATCACGAGGCTCAATACTACGCAGTACTCTAGAAGTTTTATTCCTGCTGTTACCAAGTTCTGGAATGATATTCCTAATCGGGTAGTTGAATCAGTAGAACTTCAAAAGTTCAAAGTTGGAGCAAATGCTTTTTTGTTGACTAGGCAGACATGAATCTTTTTATAGTTTATATATGACATATTTGTTTTTGACGTTGTGAATAGTTTATATATATATTATGAGATATTTGTTTAGACGTTGTTACTTTTTTTAGAAGGATTTATTGTTAATTTGTTCTCCTCATTTATTTATTTCCTTATTTCCTTTCCTCACTGGGCTATTTTTCCTTATTGGAGGCCCTGGGCTTATACCATCTTGCTTTTCCAACTAGGGTTGTAGCTTGAATAGCAATAATTATATATATATTTATATATATACACACATATATATATATATATATATATATATATATATATATATATATATATATATATATATATATATATATATATATATAATGTATGTGTAGGTGTGTGTGTATGTGTGTGTATGTATATAAATGTATATATATATATATATATATATATATATATATATATATATATATATATATATATATATATATATATATATATATATATATATATATATATATAGACACACACACACACACACACACATATATATATATATATATATATATATATATATATATATATATATATATATATATATATATATATATATATATATATATATATATATATAGACACACACACACACACACACACACACATATATATATATATATATATATATATATATATATATATATATATATATATATATATATATATATATGAGGGGGGTTCATTATAGATTTATCTTGACCCACTTACGATTATAATATCTGACAGAAATTTCACCTGTGTACTTGTACATTGGTGTATAAATCACATAATAATTTGCAGCACTGCACTCACATTGCTTCCTTCTTTACAGGTTTTAGATTGAAATAAGGTGTGACTATGAACCTAATCGAGTACCAAGCATTGATCAATTTTTCTCTATTTGAAAGGTAACTTGCCAAAACAGACCTTATATGAGATGAAACAAACTTATGAAGATGCTGCCCCATTGTATGGTGATGTAAAACACTCTCGTCGCAATTTCAAGTGTGGCTAAACATCCGTCGAAACCCACGATTTCCTGGACGCCCCCATTCAGCCGTTGATGAGGAGATCATCCATCAAGTAGAGGCTGCCCTTTTGTAACACCGTCGTATAACTGTTCGTCAGTTAGCACAAATTATGAGGATAAGTGTAGGGTCTGTGGAACAAATCATTCAAGATCATTTGCATATGTATAAGGTGTCTGCACTGTTCATTCCTAGGCTCCTTACTCCGTTTCAGAAGCAGGAACAAGTGGATTGCTTAAAGGCTCTTTTGGACAAGTGTCAACAATACCAGGAAACCGGTTTTGATAGACTTATCACACTGGAGAAAATATTGGTCCGTCACTATGATCCTTAGACTAAAGTCCAGCCTATGCAGTGGAAACACTTTGACTCACCACACCCAACAAAAGCAAGAGTGTAACCCTCTGTGAGAATGGTCATACTTACTGCCTTTTGGGACAAGCAGGGATTAGAGAGGACTGATATCCTGGCTAAGGGTACTACAATTACATGACCTTACTAGGATTCACTACTGCGTAATTTGCGAGAATCCATCCAACTCAAATGGCATGGCATTTTGACAAGAGGAATCCGACACCAGCAAGAGAAGGTTTGAGTCCAAAACTCGCATACCGCACAGAGAGAAGTGCACTCTTGTGGCTATGGTATTCTTCCGCATCTCCCTTATTCTCGTGACCTGGACCCCTTCTGATTTTCACCTCTTACCAACCAAGAAATTATTTTTTGAAGGAACACGTTTTCCAGAAGATGGGACACTGATTTCATAGGTGAAGTCATGGTTTGCGGTTCAACCCACCAACTTTTACAAACAAGGTCTATAGAGTTCCATAAAATGATGGATATTTGCACAAAGTAAGTGACATCAGAATGATTTCCAACAAAAATGGAAGAGCAGCTATCTTGAACTTCATACTAATTTCGCAGCAAAATGTACTGTTGAACAAAATTGTTGGTAACACGCGTAAATCGATCATTCTGATTTAAGGGATTGACGTTTGCTAAGCATATTTCATTGACTTTTCCTCCAACATTTTAACTTCATATTATATGTAGGAAGTAAGTTATCTTTATTATGATATGTTTTGCTATAACTTACAATTTTGTTTTGGGTATCAAAACAATTATTGTCTCCATTGGTATATTATAGACCTGGGTCTGGAACAGCAGTGAGGCAAGTGTTTTTTTTTTTCCTTTAAATCTCCCATTATGTGGGAGGTGGGGGGGAGTTTATCTTATGGGTGCTGTTATCCTAGAAATATATAGTTTAAACACTTATCCACGTCAGTAATCATTTACCTTCTCAAAGAGCTCCCAATCATGCTCTATGAATTATTTTCCCAATTGACAAACACACTCACACACACACACTATATATATATATATATATATATATATATATATATATATATATATATATATATATATATATATATATATATATATATATATATATATATATATATATATATATACACACACACACACACACACATATATATATATATATATATATATATATATATATATATATATATATATATATATATATATATATATGTAGAAAAGTGCACATCTGTGTACATTTTATTGTTTTGTATATTATATGAATTGTTTGGTTGTGGTAAATTTCTTATGTTTAAATTGTTTGCTCGGGAATGGTTTGGTTCTTTATTTTGAAAAGCAAATGCATCTACTTAGCATACCTTAAACTACCTCTTGGGACAATTTTAAGGCAAAAAACTAGCCATTCTTGAGCGATGTATTTTAAGTTTTACCAGGTTGTTCGCTTCTGGACACAAGACTGGGAAAACCGTTGTCGGTGGTAAATGATCTGAAGAAGGCAGTATGAAGAGGCCAGCGTAAGAATAAGAAGTGCAGTAAGGCAGTCTTCTCCGGAATTTGAAGAAATTTTTTGGCAGCCAAGGGACAATGGCTGTCATTCATTAGTGTAAGATTGGTGGCTCTGGACTTAGCCGCTCATGGATCACGTCATCGTCGACCCCCTTATACTACTCAAGAGCTCAAATAGAAGACTACCATCATCACCTCTACCTGCGTCACTACTTTTCTTTGGACCTAAAAGACTGGCTATATGTTGACATCCTTCGGATGTTTCGAAAATTGAGGGGTAATAGTGCGGACCAAATGCAGGTTCTCTGGCGGAGAGAGAGAAAATCACGCTAAGTTTTTCCGAGATCTGAACTGATCAGGATCATCATATTCGCCAGTCATTCTTCGGATTGTAAATTGTCATAAATTTACCGTTTAATTGTAAATTAAATTAATTTTTTATGACTTCAAGTATTGCTTTTCGAAAATGGCGACGAGGATGGGATTGGTTCCGAGGTTCATTATTGCCTTGAGTATGTTTTTTCTTGATGAATTTCCGTGAGCTGGTTGCGTTGCAGAGTCCCATATCTTAATATTTCACTATATTGCTTTAAGTTTTAATTTTGTTTATTAAATTCTTAGAAAAATGCCGCCGAAGAGCATTTCGTGCAGTTTCGCGCAGTTTTAGGCAACAAGTTACCAAGAAGTGTGATTTCATAGAAAAGTTTGTTTCTTTGATGTCTGTAAGCGATGCTAACGAGCATATGAACATGTTGGTTGACCTTAAAGAAAAACTTGACAAAGTGAATAACGAGGTTTTGAAGGAAATTTGGGATAGCGCAGATAAAGACGACAACGGCGATGAATTGGTGAGTGAGGAAATGGATACTTGGTTCGTTTATGACGATAGTTTAAGTAAGTGTGTCTCTCTCCTTAAGACCACGGTGTCACTTTCGCCCAGAACCCTTTCCGATTGTTCGCGTTCTGAAATTTCACAGCTTAAATTACCTGAACTACCTTTACCGACATTTGGTGATCGAGAAGGTGAGGATATTTCAAAGTTTTTGCGAGAGTTCGAAGCAACTATTGATAAGTATGATCTTAGTACTTACGTTAAATTTACTCTTCTTACGAGACAGCTTTCAGGTGACTTGTTTAAACTGGTAAACTCATTACATTGTAGCAACCGTTCGTATGAAGAAGCTAAGAAATTATTACAGAAAGATTTTGCAGATACTTTTTTCTCAACAATACAGGGTTATTAAGCAGTTATCGGAGTTGAAGCTAACGTATCAGAGTGATCCGTATGACTTTATCAGTAATATGAGAATAATTTGTAATCAATTTGAGGCTTTAAGCATAGATCAAAACATAGTTTTACAGTACTTCATATGGAATGGATTTAATGACTGTTTCAAGAATCAGTTAATGCATATTACTGGCTCGAATAAGCCCTCGTTGCAGCAAATAGATGAACATATCTTTACTGCTTTGGAAAGATATAAAAACATATCCAAGAAATTTCATGTGAAACAAGGTAATCTTGAGAAAAAGGTTGTGCACAACTCAAATTGTTTAGCTTCTGCTGTTGTTAATGTTGAGAAGTCTAAAGTTAAAGAATGTTCTCTATGTTTAGCAGACAATAAAGGAGACATTGATCACCCAATTTTTAAGTGTTCAGTTTATGTAACGCCACAAAGTAAAATTGAAAAACTAAAACTATTTATTTTTGTACAAACTGTACTTACGGTTCTCATGAAACTTCAGATTGCAGGTTTAAATTTAAACGAAAATGTAAACATTGTAACAAGTAGTATTTCAGCTATCTTTGTAAATTTCGTAAAGACTTAATAAGTACTGCTAATAACCTTAGGAATGATTCGGATGACCAAGAAGTGACTAACCAGATGGCAAAGGTGAATTGTAAAGAGAAATTAAACTCGAATTCTGTTGTTTCTAACCTAACTTGGTCTGATTTAGGAGTTTTAAGAATCTCTTGTAACCCGGTGACTGATATGCCTTCCTTTTCACTGAATGACAATGGGGATCGAGGTATAAAGGATTCAGGAAGTCAAGTAACTTTCGTTGAGGAAGACTGGGCTAAGAGTATGCAGTTTGAAGTTGTGGATCCGAATTATCCTTTGGTGGTGAATGGTATTAATTCTTCAAAGCCGTTAGCCACTGTAGTATACAAGGTAAAGTTGAATGATAATTATTTTACTGCTATTGCCATGAAGTCTATTAATTTGAAATTAGTTTTGCCAGGTATCTCTGAGGTAGCTCAAGTATTTAAGGATAAGGGTTATATATTAGCTGACAAAACTTTGCATATGTCTAGGGACAAAGTTGAAAATATAAAATTGCTTTTGGGAAATGGTAACTCTCATTTAGTACCACAGAAAGATGTGCTGTTTGGGGGTAGTTCTGAAGTGATTCCCTCTGTTTACTTGGAATCACCCTTAGGAGTGATGCTTGTAGGTGACATTGAAAGGTATAAGCAAAATCTAGCTCTATTACCAGACCGGATAAAGCATTCTTCTGAAGTTTGTGTAAAGGGTGAGGGTCCCCTTGAAGTTGATAGTAATTTGGATATGGATGGATTGTTCTTAGATTCGGTAGAGGAAGTTAAGTTTCCTGCTTGTGCTAATATTTCTGTTTTAAATAAGGGTCAGATTGTTGAAGCTGAACTTGAGAGAGCAGCAGAAGAAATTCTTTCCTCAAAGGCAGAAAGTGTTTTGTACAGTGATTCTAACGTATATGACGAAGACTTCACTGAGGAGAACAGGAAAGTAGTAGAATTTGCTTTAGAAAATACTAGTAGAGATCGTGATGGAAGGTTAGTTATGCCTCTGTTATGGAATGGGAAGGTAGCTCATTTGCTTGGTAAGAATCAAAATCTGTCAAAAGCAATATTAAAATCAAATTTTAAGAAATTTAGCAAAAAAGATAATGCTTTTCAAATGATTGATGAGGTTTTTAAAGAACAGGAACAGCTAGGCATTATAGAGAGAGTATCTAACTTGGAGCAATTCTTGGAGGAAACCCCCCAACATAGATTCCTGCCACACATGCCAGTGTTCAAGATGGACTGAGAGTCAACAAAATGCCGTAATGTATTTTTGTACAATTTGTGTGAATCTGACAAAGATAAACCTATAACTATATCTCATAACCAAGCAATTTTTGTTGGTCCTTGTTTGAATAAGAAAATTTCAACTTCTATTTTACAGCTAAGATTTAATGAAAAATAGTTATGTTTTGATATAAAAAAGGCATTTCTGATGATTAAGTTGGTGCCTTCAGATCAAAGTAGGTTACTCTTTTATTGGTATAGAAACTTATCTAAAAAGAACTATTCCTTAATTGTTTATAAACATGGTAGACTTCCCTTTGATTTGCCATGTAATCCAACTTTATTAATGTTAGCACTTTATAAAATTTTGATGTTGGATGTCCAAGGTGACAATATTGATGTAAAGGAATTGAAGACAGAGTTATATAACTTCGCTTACATGGATAGGTTGGCTTACATGACTAATGATATAGACATGTTGAAATGGGCTTATGAGAAACTTGACAGTATATTTTCTCCCTATAAATTTGAATTGCAGCAATTCATAACCAATGATGACTCGCTGCAGCAACAGGTAGATAAAGATAAGGAAAAGAATCCTACAAAAGTGAAATTGCTTGGTTTGCTTTGGGACAGAAACTGTGATACTCTTTCAGCAAGCAAGTTGGTACTTGAAAAGGATGCAACGACCAAAAGACAAATTTTAAGTTCTATTGCAGCCAGTTTTGATGTGTTCTCATTTTATGGTCCTTTATTAAACAGGGCTAGATTATTTATGCACTCGCTACAATGCAGGAAAGGAGTTGGATGGGACGATAGACTCTCTGGTGAAGAGCTACCAGAATGGTCTAATATTTGCAAGCAAGTAAATGGTGTTCCTGAAATTGCAGTGAAGATATTTGTTGGTCCCAGGAATGATCCTTTCCAAATTATTGCTTTTTGTGATTCTAGCAAGCATATACTCGTATATGGAGTTGTGCTCTTTATAAAGAACTTGCGAACAAAGGAGGTAAGTTTCCTTTTGTCAAAAAATAGAATAATTGGACGCTAGTTAGAGCTAAAGTCTATCTCTTCTCTTGAATTTCAATCTCTCTTGCTTGGTACAGAAACTATTGTTGACATTTATAAGGAACTTAGTGGTTCAGAGTGTGTCTCCCCCATAAACATTACAAAATTGGTAGTTTTTCAAATAGTGCAGTTGCACTCAATTGGTTAAATTCTCGAACAAATAGGTTTGATAAATAAAAAAAAAAAAACTAAGTATTTTTATTATGAATAGGTTTCAAAGAATAGAGAATCTATGTGAAACGGTCCCCGTGACTTTCAAATTTTGTGCAGGTACGATAAATCCTGCAGATTGTACCACCAGGTCATTGTCATATAAGAGGTTGATAAAATCAAATTTCTTCACAGGGCCTGATACCATTCATGATATCTTGGAAGATGACAGTTTGGATGTAACGATCCCAAATCCTTTAACCAATGTACTTGAAGTTTCAGAAGGCCACTGTGAGATAGGGAGTGTGACTGAGCCAGAGATGGGAGGCATTTTGAATTCTATACTTGGAAATTCCGATTGGCTTCATTTGATTTCGGTCTACAAACATATACTGACATTCATAAACAATGTCAAACGGAAGTTGAATAACAAATCCGGCAAGTATGACCATTTTGGGGTTTTCAGTAATGATGAAATTTCTTTGAATGCATGGCAACTGGTGATTTTGCAAGATCAACGCCAAAATTTTCCGGATGTTTTTAAATATTTTAGAGAAAGGAACCCTGAAATTAGAGATATACCTAACATAGTAAGTCAACTAAACTTACTCACTGAAAAGAAATCTGGTTTACTAAGAGTTAAATTGTAAATTTCATAAGTGGAGAGACGGTAGTTATGTATTCCCCATTCTTTTGGCCAAAAACAGTAAACTAACTGAAGAAATTATTAGAAATTTTCATGTTAAGTTAGCTCATTCTGGAATATATGCCACATTATCTGAGGCTAGGAAACAGTTTTGGATTCCTTGCAGTTTTTCTACTGTAAAGAAGGTCTTGAAAACTTGTGTTCACTGCCGTAGATTTAACGGTAGAACTATAAAGTTAAACCAGTCCCCAGTATTTAGGGTAT
>NC_090733.1:32133550-32138550 GCF_036898095.1 Palaemon carinicauda
TCTCTCTCTCTCTCTCTCTCTCTCTCTCTCTCTCTCTCTCTCTCTCTCTCTCTCTCTCTCTCTCTCTCTCCTTTCAGATCGAATAAAACTGAAAAGAAAAGTATTGCGGGTCAGGAAACTCTGAGGCGTTTGATATCTAAAACATTTTACCCGACTGCAAATAATTGAGAGTAAAATATTTTTATTCTTGCCGTATTATTTACTAAAATATATTTTTGGGGAACTTTTGTTCCTTCAGAATCGAATTCTTATAAGAAATAATGGATAAGTACTTCCCTGAGTTTTGTTTCTTCAGTTTTTCTTTCATAAATAAAAGACATATTCTCACTTAAATTTTAATACCTGAATATGAATTTTAATATAGTTTTCCGAAATACAACGTGAAATAGTATGCTAATAAAAAATCAATGTAAAATTATTTTTCAATAAATTTTGTCACCGTGAATATGATATATAATTATGAACAAATTTATGACTAAATATCCTATTTTACAAACGAATCATACGGAAAATGATGATGATAATAATAATAATAATAATAATAATAATAATAATAATAATAATAATAATAATAATAATAATAATAATAATAATAATAATAATTCGGTAGGAGACCCTTTGTTTTCCAAATTATATTGAAGATTATAGAGTAGCTGCCTCAGTTGCGTTCATTTTGTAAGGAATCTTTTCTATTCATCTAATCTTCTACCAACATGAATGACAATTGCTAGTAACTGTGCTATTTTCATTCTTAGAAAAGACATATATTCATCAGTAAATTAAATAATTCTTTACAGAAAAGAGCGTATATTCGATCATAAGTTGATTTACGAAGCCCATGGGCACTCCAGTGTTCGGTGATCAATCGATCTTTGTTTTCAGGGCGAGGTCAAGTTGCGATACATTTCAAGCAGCAGGGTACATCTGCTCATCATCTTGCTTAAAGTTAAACTGAGAAATGCAGGATTCGTGGCTTCATTTATAAACTATGGATCCGAGGTCTTAACCCAGCCAGTGAATGCCTATTGGTTGGGCAAAGGTTGTAGCTGTGCAAGGAGGCATGTTTTGGGTTTAGCCAAAAGCAAGGTTATTGGGTCGCTGAACTATCACGTGTGTGTCATTCCTGGATAGAGGAATATGGTCTCCGAATGGCCATGGCGCTCGCAGTGAGAGGATTCGTTCCGGGCACAATGTTGTTCTGCTCGTTGGTGGTGTTCTTGTTAGCATGGACGTGATTGGTCAGGCTGATCGTCGGCAGGGCGGGCGGTGCCCCTTTAGCAGGTAGGAAGGAGAAACATTGTTTCAATGATAGGTATCTCGTGAAAAGGAATTTTTGTGGGTTTGTTGTCAATGTTTCTTGGTGGCACATTGCTGTATGTGAGAGAGAGGCGTTTAGAGATGTGCACAATAGTTTTCCTGATGTAGCTGCCAGATCATCTCAGATAGACCAAATTTGCTCTCTTCAGGCTGTCCTACATAGAAGGGACAGTCTTATTTTTCATTATCAAAGTCTTTGTTTTGGCGATTTGGTAATATATCATAATGTTAAGCTGCATGTTATCTTGTACAAGGAAGATGTTGTTCATTAGGAAGTGGCTTTTTCATCTTGTTGGTAACTATGGTGTATGATTCTCTAGTAGTAGATATTTATTTTTCTTGAGCTGGTCGTGTCATGATGTTCCTCTCCATACCACGTGTCAAAGGATTTTTTGATCTTTCACTTTACCTGCCTGTTGGAATATTCGTTGTTCACAAGGACCTATGATATTTGATCCAGTTCTTCATGCTAGCCTTCCAGGAGAAGCAATGAAAGAGAACCTTCTTCATGAAAGACGTCATGGACATCATAAACGAGGATGATGTCCTCGGAGAAGATAGAAAGGACAATCAACTTAAAGCATTGGATGAAGATGAAGACCACTACCATGAACAAGAGTCTATCCTATACTTCGAAAATATATTTCATTTCCTTTGTAAACAAGGGTAAGGACTTAAATGCCTCTGTATAACAAAAACTAAACCTACAGAGAAAAAAAGATGTGCTGATCATAACAGAAGATTACAGCTTTGGCTATATGTATGGGAGAGTCAAGACACACAAGAACAGGAACCCATTGAGACCTATCTTCTGCCATTGCCCTGCAACACATACCAGCTCATGAAAAGGCTCAACTTCCTCATCTCTCTATACATCCTGAAAAGTTATAATGTATCGTCCCCTGCTGAATCATACGAAGCCATTATAGA
Source organism: Palaemon carinicauda (assembly GCF_036898095.1). Taxonomy (NCBI): domain Eukaryota; kingdom Metazoa; phylum Arthropoda; class Malacostraca; order Decapoda; family Palaemonidae; genus Palaemon; species Palaemon carinicauda. The sequence goes on from NC_090733.1 coordinate 32,135,798, forward strand.
CTCCTCAAGCTACAGTGGCATCATTTCCTTGGATGTTGAGTCTTTGTTTACCAATATTCCTCTCAACAAGACCACTGCCTAATGATGGACCGCATGTACACAGATCTAGCTACTCCGTTCCACAATGTCCTGGAAGATGCCCTACGTGGGCTTCAGGAGATATGCACGAAGAAGGCCCCTTTTACGACCCAGGAGAGGGAGGTGGACATATCCATTCAAAAGAACAGCGTCCCTATGGGATCACCACTTGGAGTCCTTCTTGCAAATCTCTACATCGGAGTAGTAAAAACATGAGTTTTTTTTTAGTGTATATGCCAATCTAATGAAGATGTGAGATACATTGATAACACCTTCATTAAGGATACATTGATGCAATTTCCTTAATGCTACTTCCTTCTAGGACATCGAGGAACTTCATGGCACGTTTGAGGAGTGTGGATCCCTGCATTTTACGCTGAAACACAGTCACAATGGTCGACTTCCCTTCCTAGATGTTCTGGTTGTAACCACTGAAACTGGATTACATATGTCCGTCTACAATAAACCAATGAACCTTGGAATTTTCTTAAACAGTGACAGCAAATGGCCTGACATATAAAAGGCCTCCACCATCAAGCCCATCGTGAAGAAACCTGTTTTCCTTGCCTCTCCTGGAAGGCTACTCATAATGAACTGGAATGTATATCACAGATCATTGTGAACAACAGGTATCCCAACAGGCAGGTCAACTGAGAGATCAAGATAGGAATTGACATATGGAATGGAGAGGATCAATACAACACAACCAGCAAAACAAAAGTAAATATCTACTATAAAAGAAATATAGTGTAATCACATCTTCCACATGAAACATAACACGGAGCTTATCTTCGTGATATATTACCAAAATGTCAAAACCAAGACTTTCAACTTGAATGGTACCACAGCCTCTCCCATGCAAGATAGAATGAAGAGATCAAATGCGGTCTACTGATAACAATGCCCCGTCTGAGGATGCCTTGACCGCTACATTTGGATGACAACTATGTCCTCTCTAAACGACTCTCTTGTCATGTACAACAAGGCGCAATGCCAACAAACTCATAAGTTCCATCTTCAAAATTTAATGAGTCATCCATTCCCTAACATCTTTCTGTGGTGAAAAGTTCGTCAAAATCCGTCGAGTAGTTTTCACACAATCCTGTTATCTAAATTGGGAAAAAAGGCCTAATCCGGATCATCTTCAAAATTTAATGGGGTCGGCCATAACCTACAATCTATCTGAGGAGAAAATTTTGTCAAAATCTGTGGAGTAGTTTTGGTGTAATCCTGATCTTTATGATTGTGAAAAATACTAATCAGGATCTAAAATCTGGATCCTGATCATCGTAAAAATTTAACGGGATAGTCTATGACCTAAGACCTATTTGTGGTAAGAATTTCGTCAATGTCCGTTGAGTATTATTGACATAATCCTGTCCACAGACACTGTCCAATAAATAAATAAATAAATAGATAGATAAATAAATAAATAAATAAATAAACGGAATTGAAAATATAACCTCCTGGGCACAGGTAATAATTACCTAAAACAAACTTAGAAATGTATGAATTTTAATATTTCTAGTTGATAAAAATAGATAGATTTTAATATTTTCTCAGTTAACAATAATTGTGATAACAATAAGGATGATTAAAGTGATAGAAGCAATAAACCAATATGTTTAGAAATGTCTGTCTATCGAGGATAAATTAGACTTGAAATAAAAACTCGAAAGTCAGCCAGCAAGAAACAGCCTCACATTATATGAAAACTAGACAGATTATTATATTAGTAATGATAACATGACACTCACATTTTTAAATCAAAGTTTGGTAAGTGAATAAAATACAAAAAATAATTTGAGCCTTAAGTTGTCTTGTAGGTAGGAGGTAAAGCCTTTCTCAGAGGATTACAATAAATTTTAAGCTATGATAAAAAATCCAGATTTTTTTACCTTATAATACGAATAATTCCGAAACAAATGAGAAAAAATGGATAGTGAATAAAAGATGAAAAAATTGAGGCTCGTGTAAGAGTCGCAACACCTTTAAAAAGAGATTAAGTATAAAAGAACCTTTAGAGATGGTCAGTGGATGACCTTTACAAACTTGGTCACGTCTTTATTATGTATTCAAAATACAACTTCCACTTCCTGGGGCACTGGAATAGTCTAGTCAAGTAATCTTCATTGTTTAAAGTTCTATAAATGATAATGATCTGTTCTTTCGAGTGGATTTACTACGAACGAGTAAATTGAATAACTCATGGGAAAAGAAAAAGCCCCACCCCCCCTACTACTATAACCCCCCCCCCCCCATCTCTCTCTCTCTCTCTCTCTCTCTCTCTCTCTCTCTCTCTCTCTCTCTCTCTCTCTCTCTCTCTCTCTCTCTCTCTCTCAATAAATGAAAAGAAAATGGTGAAAGTTTCTTGTAGCTTTTTTTAACGTGTGACAATGTATGACTTATAAATAAAAACGCTTGATTACTGTTTTAGTAGTCAATCAGATGCATATAATTTTATGTTACTATCTATAAATATCTACCGTCCAAAATTCATGGATAATTCATATGACTATATCCATGAATACCTATCATAAAACATTCATATATAATTTACGTAACTATATTTATAAATATCTATCGTCACAAGGTCGTACGAACAAACTTATGCCCTATGTTCCCGTTTACTAAAAGAACACAATGTGAAAATTTAATTTCATAAATATTGATCA
>NC_090733.1:32143550-32148550 GCF_036898095.1 Palaemon carinicauda
CCTATACATTGCTAGGTGCTTATAAATCTTTCTCGGGCAAGGGGGTATATCTCTTGTGACGTAAGGTTGCCATCTTGGTCTAATGGAAGTAGGGTACTAATGTCGGTTGCGAGACAACCCTCTCTAAGCTAACTCTGCCCACCTTTTCTCGTAATATAATAAAAAGATAAGAAATCTATAAGTTTCATGCATTTTCCAACAACGTTTAAAAACATGATGCAATCCCTAGCATATGTATCATACAGTATATCTTTTAACAATATTACATAAGACTTCATAACAAAACTATGTGAAATGAAAATTCGATTCTTAAAAATAACGTAAATTTGCATATACATAATTTAATGAAAATGTAAATAAATGAATGACGAAAATCTTATGTAATTTATATACATTATTTAATCCTACGTGAGTGGAACTCCCCTTACAAGCTGGCTATACATCTCTTAAATACACAAATATGATATGTGAATAATATATTCTACTCTCATGAAGATCAGCTTCGTAATATAGCTCTACCCAAAAAGATTATCAATTTAGGGCCTGAACCCATCGATTCAGCCCAATATAAATAATCTGCAAACATTTTATCTTTGCCTGATATATACTTTACGTTAACAAAATATGGTTGCCAATATAATGACCTCTTAGTTTACCTTTGAATATTATTCTTCCTTTTTTAACAAATGTTACACTATTGTGATCTGTATAAACTATAATTCTTTCATTCTGTGGTCTATTCACATAAACTTCAAACTTCCTTATCGCTGTTATTAGCACAAGCAGTTCCTTTGCAACTGTCAAGTAAGCTTTTCGATGTATCTTCAGCTTCGAAAACATAAAACAGACTGCGTGACGAATTCCTTCCTTGACTTCTTGCAATAGGACGGCTCCAATCCCATCATCTGATGTATTTGCCTGGATAAGAAATTTCTTGTTGAAATCTGGTGCTTGCAGAATAGGCTTTGGAGTTAATATGGCCTTCCTTTAACTTTTCCTTGTTCCTAGTGTTTCGATAATGTAGGCTCGGTCACTTATCTTCTCGAGAATACTGAATAGTCCTTGGAACTGGTTGGTGAGACAAAATCTCCTTATTGATAAGTAAACAAAACCTTTTTCCTACAGCAAACGGTCTGTTCTTACTTTTCATACCAAAGCTATTCTTCATATTTCCTGGGCTCATTTATAGGTGTTTGATAGAAAATTTTCTTTTCCCGCTGATCCTTTTTTCCAATTCTCAGTAACAGTCCCATAATGTCCTTAATTACCTTGCTGAAGGGTTTTCCTCATACTTCAATCAGGTATAAGGGAGCTTTCTTGATGTAGTTGTTAGGCTTTCCGTCCATCTGATAAACGTGACATGCATGGCAAAACTGGCTCACATCCTTATGCAAGCCAGGCCAGTAAAAACTGCTTCATAGTCTTTCTTATTCCAGTGTGTCCCGTCTTATGCTCTACGGCGAATATGTTATCCTAGTAGTGGGGGAATCATTATGATGTTATATGCCCCATTCGGCACTCCCAGGGGGATTGGCAGGTCTAGGCTTCTTTATAAGCATTCCTTCCTTGAGGTAATAACTGGTGGGAGACTGCTGCACCTCAGTTTCATCCACCACACGGTACATTAATTCTGTTAAGGTTACATCCTTCCGTTGCAATCCTATCAACCTTTTCCAAATCACTTGTTCTACTTCTAGCTCTGACTTTTATATTTCTTCCAAGTTTAAAGCTTCCTTCTCCTCCTGTTCATTTGTCTGTCATTCCTCTTCTCTTGGGCTCTCTCGGAAGTTCTCGTCTTGTGTACTATTGAGGGAAACCTCTTCTTCCGTACATAAATCTTCCAAGTCCTTTGTTCCTCCAGTTTCTCCGTCTTCTTTTGCAGTCACTTTTTTTTCGTCATACTCCTAGTCGTCACATAACTAGGAAACAGGTACGGGTAGTCCTTCTCGAGCTCAGTCGTAGGACTATACTTCAGTGTCAGTAGTTTCTTTTTTACAATAGGAAAAGGCACTGATGGTGCTCAACCAACATCATTTCCCAGTAGGACTTCTACTCCTTTGACAGCCAATGAATCCTTTGCCGCAAAATCAAAAGGACCTGTGACCAACATGCATACTTATAACATACATATAACAAACAATATAAATCTTCTGCAAGTTTTTCACAACACCTAAAGGATCACGATTCGACCAGTGGCGTAACCAGGGGTATCTCAGAGGGTGGGCAAGCATGGGTCAAGGTCATATTTGAAGCGGGCAAACCTATGCAAGGCCCAAAGGGGGTCTGTAAGCTAGCAGTTCTGACACTGTCTGAGCATTCAGAATAGTCATTTTGACCTTAGACTTGAAAATCAGGTGTACCAGTTGGAAGACTTCAGTTCAGCCTCATTACAGTTTCAGGATTTTCTAGAGGGGAGGGGGATAATCATGTGGTCAACCCCCATCATCTTGTGTAGGGGGTACCTTCCCTGGACATAAAACTATGCAGTTTAAACTTTAATTCTTCTCTGTGGTACCATGATTTTCAGTTTCGAGAACACGTTTGAATGTACTCAGCATGATGATAGTCCAGTAATAGCACAATATTGAATTTAGTTGCAAAAGCACAGCTCATTTATTACTATGTTCCAGTAGGTCTACACATCTCACATAGCAATAGAAGTACAATGCAACTGCACATTTTTTTTGTCCATATTTTACACAGAAATACAAGTCAGCTTCAGTGATAATTTTACTAAGTGAAGGGGTAAAATGATGCATACTTAATATATAGTGACATATACATTTTGTAAGTGCAGATACATAGTGAACATAACAAAAAATCATACCTCTTCCCGCAATTTATATTTTTTTACTGTATGTTCATAAAACTTGATGCCATGTCAATTAGATAAGAGTAATCTTTTTATTATCATGGTGGTTCGAAAAAATGTCAACGAAGTCATCCAAGTCTAACTCATTTCATATTTTCCTTTCAATGTGTAGGACACCAAGATGGCTTAGCCGATTATCTGTCATAGTGTTCCTTAAGTAGGTTTTAATAAGCTTGAGAGCTATTTAACATACCGTGTAAAGTTGAAAGAATGCAGCTTTGTATGGTTCTACAATCCCAAGAAAATCTAGAAGTGACTTCCCCCGGGTCTCTGATTTTCACTCCAAAAGACGTTTGGCTTGAGGCAGCTCATGGACAAGGTCATCCAAGTTTTCTTATGATAAATTTCTTGCACGGTAATGTCTTTCACTTTTTCGTATGGAAAAAGTGAAAGACATTACCGTGCAAGATTGTCTGAGCACTTCGGTCGTTCACCTAGAACGGGTGATTATATGGCAAAACCACCCCATTTAGTCATCAGAGACCATTTCGTAAGTGAGGACCACCCAATGTCCAAGGGGAATTTTTCCATCTTAGCCACTTCGCAGAGTAACCTCGACTTAGTAATAATGGAGGCCATATTCCAGCACAAACTGAAACCAAACCTTGGCCGGGCAATGTTTGAATTAAATTGTGTTTAATTTTATTTCATGTGAGTTTATAGCGCTGGCACTTTGATCTTTTATTTCGTATTTAGATTGCTTTTGTAGTTTTATGTTAATTTCTAATTTTATTTCATAAAGTTTTTGTATGTTCATTTTTAATTTTTCGTTTTAAATATTCATCATACCATATTTTACCCTGTACAATGTTTCCAATTTTAGGCTCTGATGATGGAAATATATTTTCCGAAAGCTAAGCAGTAAAGATGTATATCATAACCCTGATACTATTATTCATATATACAGTATATATATATATATATATATATATATATATATATATATATATATATATATATATATATATATATATATATATATATATATATATATATATATATATATATATATATATATATGTGTGTGTGTGTGTGTGTGTGTGTGTGTGTTCGTGTGTGTGTGTGTATAGACAGGTAGTCTCCAGGGCATTGTCTTGTTACTTATGGCATTGTCACTGTCTCTTGCCTCTGCCTTTCATAAGAGGTATTCCAACCTTTAAGAAATTTAAGATTTCGTACTTAATTTTTTCATTATTTGCTAGGACTTCATTAGACCTTTTAATTATAAAAGACTTGAGTGTATTTAAAGCAGTGGTAATCTTTTGTGCAAGAAAACGAAGCTGAAATGACGTAATCAAAGAATGTAACCGTAAAAATAATGAGAGAGAGAGAGAGAGAGAGAGAGAGAGAGAGAGAGAGAGAGAGAGAGAGAGAGAGAGAGAGAGAGAGAGAGAGATTCTTATGATAAATTTGTCATTAAGAGTTCTTAGCCTTGTTAAAATCTCCGTTTGCTTCCAAGAGTATGATAAAATATGTAGTAGAGGAAATCGTTCTCTTTGGAACAATTGAATAGAAGTTATTAAACTTTCGTAGACATGTCAGAGAAAATCCCAGTATATTTCCTTTCTGAATATAGCTTTCCTATTAAAAAGTATTTAGATTATATAAAATCACATAATTTGGGTAAACATGAAAATTATATAAAACACTGTGTGTTATGATTCAACGCTTTTTATACAAATAGAACAATCACCGATGATTTTTGCTCAATTTACATGTGTAATTTCTCATTTTTTTGAAACCCCTGAAATCATAATGAGGTTTTGGTTAGGAAAGAGGGAATTAAAACCAAATAATCTGCTTAAGCTGCCAGATATTCATGATAAATTGCGTAATTCTTGTTCTGTAAAGCTTATGTTAAGTTATAATTCCCCCTTTTCAACAGTAAAACCATGTATGGCCAATCAGCCACTTTTTTTTTACAGATTACGCGTAGAAGGAGGAGAGTTGCTCATTGCAAATGCCTACAACCAACAAACAATATTAGCATGCAAATCTTTATATGTATCATACTGTAGGTATATGTATATACACCCAGATATATATATATATATATATATATATATATATATATATATATATATATATATATATATATATATACTGTATATATATATATATATATATA
>NC_090733.1:32153550-32158550 GCF_036898095.1 Palaemon carinicauda
CATTGAGAGACCTGGGATAAACAAAGAAATCACCGCACACAGGAAAATTTTGAAGAATGACTTCACTGGCTACTTTTCCAAAGACACCATGCTAACAGAGAGATGGATCATGAGACCTTTAGCCTCTGAAATATCAGAAATGAATGATAATAGACCATAAACAGATGGGCTGATTGATCTTCAATCCTCTGATACTCGTAAAGAAGAATTGAAGGAGGTTCGTAATTATTTTTGGGTAAAGCTAGCAGATTCATTCGTCCTTCTCGCTCAGGGTGCCTTCAAAGTACTTTTTACCTCCACCAACGAAGTTGGATAGAGGTTTTATTTTAACCCTTTCTTTGTCTATTTGTGTGTTTGTTTATGAACAGCTTCCTGACTACAATTTTAATCGTAGAGTAATGAACCTTGCAGGAATTAATTGTTTTGTAAAAATCTGGAAATTATTACACTTTGGAAGGTCAAGGTCACGGTCAAGTAAAATATCCAATTCACATAATCAGCCATAAGCTTGGACATCGTTGTCACAGACTTCAAACTTGTTTCCTATTTGAGTGTATGAAAATCCTCGCCAATTAATATATGTCAATGTCAAAGGTCAAATTCAAGATTGAGCGAAAGGTCGGGAAATGAGGTTCCGCTGTGAAGGTCTGCGCTCAACTGAGTGCCCCTCTAATTCCTTTTGTAATTACGTACTTATCGAATCAGGGTTCTCGACTTTAGTAACATTGAAGACAAAGGCCAGAAACTTTTTTTTTTTTTTTTTTTTTTTTTTTTTTTTTTTTTTTTTTTAATCACGAAAGACATCTTAGCAATTTCCATTATATAGGTAATTATTCTTTACAAAAATACAGATATGAATTTGCATTGTTTTAATAACTTATAAATCAACTAAAAACAAATTAAATCAATTAATGAATATATAATATGCAATAAATTTTATTGTACAAACGTTCTTAACTTATAATTATGTTACATGTTCAAGTAATTATAAAAAAGGTAATCTTTTGTAAATATCTTATTTAATTCTTTTATTAAAGTATTTCTTATTAAAATTTTGGTTCTTAACATTGTATTTCTTATGAATGAAATAAATTGGGTCATCCGTTAACAGTCCTATAGATCGTCTATACTATACTCCTGCTAAAGAATTCGATATCAAAACCATTGCAGTATTTTCATCCTTATTTGACACAGTTTCAAAGTCTAGTTTCAGAATCTTGAGCAACCTGTTTGAATTGATCTTACAAACAATTTTCAAAAGTGCCTCAAACCAGTATATTATTTGCTTCAGTAATGGACAGAAATAAATAAAATGCATGTTATTTTCTACAGCACCTCAAAATAGACATTTATTTTCATTTGTTAAATTCCCGATGTACGACCTGTCATTTGTATTCAGTATTTCATGAGTATACCTATAAAGTATTTCCCTGATGTTCTTATCAATATACTTGTTGCTTAAATGCTTCTAAATAAAGTCCAAGTGAAAATGGGATACAGTAGCTCTATCTGGGGTTTGTAATCTTTACAATTTACTAGCAAGCAACAAGTTTCTTTATTTGACACATTTGGATAATTTTTTAAGCGATAGACTTTTCTATGAATATGAATCATCATGTTCTGATATACAGGTATAAAAATAGTGCAATCTTTATATTCAATTTTTTTTAATTAGAAAAGTTGCCCGAACTATACAGAAAATGTAAATCATTTCATAACCAAAACATCTATTTATAATTTTTTTTTAGGAATTTATGGAACATTATGGCTTGGGATTTCCACAATACATTAAATATTCCCACTCCCCCCTTTAATTCATCTAAAAACAGTTTTTCTTGCAATTGGTTCATAACTGCTATTCCACATGTATTTATACAAACATCTCTGAATTCTTTGTGCACATGTATCTGGTATTAGATAAATATGTGATATATACCATGTTTTTGCTAAAATCTTACTATTTATTATAATAGACTTTTGAAATATTGCCAGTTTCCTATTTTGAAAAATACCAACCATCTTGGTATTCTTATCTTCCAAAGAAGACCAATTCAACTCAACACTTTTCTGATAATTATTAGTATGGTAAACTTCTAATACTTTACATAAATCCTGAAGAAACTGGTTACCATGAATTGGCCATACCGTTCACTTTTTCCATCCTATACCTAGAATGGAAGTCTTGCCTTTATTCAGAATGGCACCAGACGCCTTTTCATATTCGTTGATTACATTTTTACATTCTAAAAGACCTTTGTCACGAGTTACAATAATAACAGAATCATCAGCATAACAAAAAACAGACACATTCAGTTGATTTGGTAATTTTAAGGAAGAATCTGTAGAAAGGTTCTTTTTACACAATAAATAACATCATGTGTAATGGACATCCCTGCCTCACAGATTTATTAATTAAAAATGGATCAGAGAGGTTGCCGTTTATGCTTATAACACTTTCAGCATCTTTATATAACATTTGTATCAACTGCATAAAACTACTGGCGAAACTAAATTTCTATAATATTGCAAATAAGAGTTCACGATCTACTCGAGCAAAAGCTTTTGACCAGTCTAAGTTTATCAAAGCGGTCTCCTTGTTATTTTCATTTGTGTAAACCATAATATCCCTCATTAAGACGTTTAAATTCATCATTGACCTATTCTCAAGACAGCTGAACTGTTCAGAGGATATTTTGAAATTTAATACGTTTTTAAATCTGTTAGTTATTATTTTAGCTAGGACTTTAAAATCTACATTTAGCATTGCTATTGGTCTCCAGTTAATAATATGATCTAAGTGTCCTTTCGGTGTGAGAGTAGTTGTTCCTTTCTTTAGTTTTACCGTGATCTAATTTTTAAACACAATTTCATTGGGCTTACAAAATCTTGCTTGATATCTTTCCAAAATGTCCTATAAAATTCTAAGAAGAGACCATCTATTCCTGGACTTTTCCCATTTTTCATTCCACGAAGAGCCGCAAATACTTCAGACTCTGTCACGTCTGCTGTTAATATATCACTTTAATTTCTGTCTATAACACTATTAATTAAATTGAGAAACATTTGTTGACTATGTTTATTACATTGTTCATTTTCAAAGAGGTTTTCAAAATAGTCTCTTACGTACATAATAATTATATTGGTATTAAGAATTTCGCTACCATCTTCTCTCCTAACCTTATTCAGAAAGTTTTTAGTATTTTTTTTCCTTCCCTGGTAGATAGGCTGACACTCTTTCTCCTTTTAAGTCATCACCAACTTTAGCTCTTATTCTTATCCCTTCGCGTATTTCATCTTGAATACTATTTATTTTAACTTTTAATGAATTCACTAATAAAATTTTCGCAGCATTCAAGGTCGATTTCCCAATTTCCTCTTTTAACTGATAATTCTATAAATTAAGTAGTTCGTATTTCTCCCGATTAATTTGCTTGGGACAACTTACAAAAAAAAAAAAAAAAAAAAAAATTCTAGTTGTTATTTTGCAAAGTCCCATCAACATTTAGTATTTTCAAAGTTTCTTTTTTTTATTTCTATTCTCAGACCAAGCTATCATGAAATTTTCTTTAAACAAATCGTTATTCCAAATATTACAATTGAATTTTCAATACCCTTAAACTAATAACATAACATTTTCAAATTTCATTGCTAGGTTGATTATGGAATGGTCAGACCAGCTTACAGGTATATTTCATATATCACTTACATGATTTTGCAAATCTCTTACATAAAATGTATCTAATCTTGAGCCATAGTTTTCCTTAATATATGAATACTATACATGATGGTTTAGGAGAAATCAAGTATCTTTCAATTTCAAATTATTTCTAAGGCACTCAAGAGATTTAGATAAAAGGTAACTATCTGAATTTGAACAATCCCTCATACTAATAATGGAGTTCCAATCTCCACCTAATAAAATGTTACTTATATTATTTCGCAAGAAAAACATATCTTTACAAAAGAGCTGTTTTCTTTCTTTCTTTTTGCTACTGCCAACAGGTGCGTAGACATTTAGTAACTGAATGTGAACATTTGAACAAACACAATTAACACTCTTTAAATGGCCATTTATATAATTTTCTGCATTCAAGACATCCACATTTGATGATTTTCGTATAAAGATAGCAAGTCCCTATTCATGATATTGTATATAATCTATCAGTATCTTACAAAACTGTTCTCCGTACTCTAGTTCACTTTAGTTTTTATATTGTATTCTTGAATAAGAATTATAGTTAGTTTATATAAAAACACTAAACTTATTAATTTGATTTGTTTATTTATACAATTAAGTCCATTGGCATTAACTGTCACTATATCTAATGTGGATGAAATTAATTTGATAGAAATTAAATATAAATTCTTTTATACACTAAAATTAACATGGTTTATGCTTCTTTGGACATTTTTCTGTTTCGTTATCCGATGTTGAATTCCTATGATCCACATCCATGCTGTGCGTCTGGTCCTTTATTAAGGTTATCTTTCACTTATTGGTTCCATCTTGTTCCGTATACCAGTTCCCTGTTCCTTTGTCGGTGGTATCATGATGTTCCTCCTGGGGAATCGATTGTCTGGGACGCACGCTCGCGTCTTCATGGTGGCTAAGTTTATTTCCACTAACCTTATCTTCATTTTCTGTCAATTCGTCACTTCCCATCGTTACCTGGTGAATTTCCACTTGGACTGTTGAACTTTTCATTTAACTGGTTCCTATTTCCTGTGATAATCCCTGTTCATGGTTTTCGTCAATATTTCACTGGTTAATTTCAGCCAAACAGTTTCCTTTATCTTCCTTTTTTTTTACCCTTTCTCGAGAGGCTATTTCCTTTAATAATCAAAACTTATTTTTGTTTTGACATTCTCTTCTTCCAGAACTTCCTCAGACTGAATAATAGTTTCTCTATCCAAATTGTCATCTTTGCCAGATACCATTGCCGTAGTCTTACTGTTCTTGTTTGTTTTTATTTTCATTGAATTCCTCTTCTGGTCAGGGG
>NC_090733.1:32163550-32173550 GCF_036898095.1 Palaemon carinicauda
TACTTATTAGATATGGATGAATTTCTCCAAAAGTCCTCTACAATGATCATAGATGATGGCAAAACATTAAAAATTTATATTTAGTAACTATACACTGGATAAGAATGACTTGGTTTCACTGTAACCCTTACCGCACGAGAAATACGTAAAAGAAAAGCAAGTTTATACTACTAATAAATGATGGATATGTATCAAATTTTGCCAACGTAGTCTAAAATGACCTTATAGGAGGGCTAAAATATCAAGTATTATATTTAGTAAGTATAAACTGGTCAAAGAAAATAATTCGTAAAACTTACCACGCGCGAAGGCGCTTGTGGTAGACATAGTTAACATGCAAGTTATATGCAGCTTATGGCACTTCGCACACAGAAGCTTGGTCCCGGCATTAGATGACAAAGGGCACAGAGGACATCTGTGGCACTTGTCACTTCGTTTGTGAAGGTCAGGGGCTTCGTGTTCTGGCTCTTTTACCTCAAATACAGAACAAATGAGGTAAGTCGCATCCCTTTGGAAGGACCCCTTTATTTTCCCAAGCCGACTAAGTGCCCAATCAATGGCGAATTCCATGGCCAAATCTACATAAAACTGCCTCATGTTGTACTTGTTGCCACGCAAGTTTTGGTGGATGTACAAGGAATCATTTATCACAATATTGAGTATCCCATAGAAGACACATACGGGCCACCTCCGGGTCTTCCTGATGCAGGTCAGGGCAGAACATATCTGGTCGAAGGTGTCGACTCCTCCCTTCGCGGTATTGTAAAACATAGGGATATGGGTTTTTTTGGTTCTCAATAACCATGGGATTGTGATGTACAGTAGAAAGAACCCGAATCCTTTTCGTGGTCTTCAAACGTTGGCACTAAAGGATGACCTTGTCCTCGTAGTTATACGAGGGCACACATTCTCCCAATTCCAGGAGCATTGTGAGCATCACAGGAGTGTAAGGTCTGGGACGAATAGCCCCAACTAAATGTATCTCAAATTGACGGAGTCCCTTAGCTAAGGGCAGGGAAGTAAACCAGTTGTCCGTCGTAACGATACACCCAGTCTTCCTGAAGGGGCGGGTTAGCTCCAACGTGAAGTACTCTCCCAAGGGCGTACTTGTAGTGGTAGTCCTTTCGCCCAAGTAAGGAATTGCATTGCACACGTAGTATGTCTCTATCACATCACAGGCCATAACTAACTTGATGCCATACCTAAGAGAAAAGAAACACAATTTCAATCATTATTCATCAATCAAAATTCGAAGGTAATCAATGAAAATAAAATTGAATATACATATTAAAAATACATAAAATATGCATTGAATAAAACATACATATATCAATAAAATATACATAGTATATATGTAATAAATGTTAATAATTTATATAGGAAATCATTTATATACCTACATCTCTAAAAGTTTTAAATGAAAAAAAAAATAGGCTGTTCTATTTTATTTCATAAATAAATAAGTGCTGATTCCAATAATAATAAATATTATTTTTAGTCATCAATGAACAGGTAGAATTATAAAAATGGAATAAGATATACACTGAAGAAAATGCAATAAAATCTATATAAAGAATTTCAGAATAATTTACTAACTTAGCTGGTTTATTCGGGATGTACATCCTGAAAGCACACCGTCCCTTGAAAGCGAGGAGCTGCTCATCCACAGTAAGATGACCACTGGGTTCGTAGTTTGCAATGCAGTTTGCAATGACCTGGTACTACAACCTCCTTATGGCAGCAAATTTGTCAGTCTTCACACATTCCACCCTCGTGGCAAGGCAGTCAAATTATAGGGCCTTATGACTAAAGGAGAATCAGCACTGAATCATGACACTCCTGTAGAACGGGCATCCTTGAGACTTGGAGAACATCTCTTCCGATGTCAAATGATTGTCCTTCCGTGCCCCCGTCATGATGAGGATACCAAGGAAGGCACGGAACTCCATGAGGGTCAGGTCCTCTAAGGTCGGGTCGTTTTGCCACTTACACTTGTTCCTGAGGATGGGGATCTTGTCGTTGGTGTGGACAACCATTTCTACAAGCAAGACACCCGGTACCCGATGATGTTCATGGTAGGGCTGGCACTGTCAAACTAGTCGATCTTCATAATGGGTGGCATTGTTGGGTTTGGCTCTGAGTGCCACTTTGTGTTGTCCTTAGCCTTGTAGGAATCATCCGGCAATCTCTTCAATGCTACACCCTCTGCAGGGCGAAAAGGGCCTCATCTCCTTTCCCTACTCTTGAGCTCTACGGGACTAAGGTCAGAAACAGGAGCAGCTGCTGTAACTGCAGGAGACGCTGAAGGAGGCACAGAAGACGCTGCAGAGGAGACAGGAGAGAGTGAAGGAGGCGCAAGAGCAGGTGAAGAACTCTCACAACGAGCAATAGAAGGCACACAAACTGCTGAAGAAGGTCTAGGAGCAAGGGATGTCAAAGGAACTGCATGCGAGACAGCCAAATCTTACATAGCATCAGCTTATTCTTCCTCAGGTTTAGCAGTTAACCCTGGAACGGTACGGTGGGTCGTCCGCGACCCCGAGCGTCAAAACAAAAGAGGTTTTTCTCACGTGACTCACCCCCGTGACTGAATTTGTAGGTGATCGACCTGCAGTAGGTGTCTCGCCTACACGCTCTAGTAGTGTTCAGATGTGCATCGCTGTAGCTGTACTCCTTCCCAGATTTTTGAGACGCGTCGGGGTCGAGCGCGACCGAGTTTACCCTTCTAAGGTAGTTTGCATAATTATCAAAGTTATTACGTATTATGAAATTGTCGTAGAATGGTGCAACTTGTATAGGTTATCAGTTGTGGAAAGTCTTGGTGGATTGTTTGGCTACCATGTGCATGAATTTTTTTTTAGTTAAAATGTCGTTCATTACCACGAGGACCATTTTACCGCGAGTGCCCCTTTTTCATTTTTTTTTCATTTTTTTGCCAAGTAATTTTTCCGTAAGATATTGCCAAATAGTGTCGCAAAACTTTTGCTTTTTTAGTGTTGGAAAGTTTGTGTAGATGATCTGGCTACTCATGCGTGACTACGTTTTTGTCAGATACGACGTAGATATTGGTATGTGGGGTATTTAACTGCGGTTGCCAATTTCTGTTTTTTTTCAATATTTGTAAAAGTTTACTACGTAGTAAGGAATAGCCGTATATTATTGATTTTTTTTCATATTTATTTGTTAGAAAGTGTACGTTGATGGTTGGGCTAACACGTGCATGTCTTTTTTTTTTATCTGAGATGCCGTATATTAGAATGTTGGGCATTTTTCCGTGAGTACCCCTTTTTATTTGTTTTGCATTTTTTTGCTTAGTCATGTTATTGTAAGGAATTGGCAAGTAGTGTCGCAAAACTTATATCTTTATAGTGTTGGAAAGTGTTTCTAGATGATCTGGCTACCCATGCCTATCTTTTTTTTAGCCAGATATGGCGTATAAATAGGTATGTATTCGATTTTACTGTGATTGCCATTTTTTCGTTTTTTCCCATTTCTTTCAAAATTACTACGTACTAAGGAACTATCACAGAGTAATGATTAATTCAGATGTTTATTTGTCGGAAAAAGTGCCTTGATGGTTTGCCTAGCACGTGGCTGAATTTTTTTTTTCTGAAATGCCGTATATTAGAATATTGGCCATTTTTCCCGAGTGCCCCTTTTTATTTGTTTTGCATTTTTTTGCTTAGTCATGTTACCGTAAGGAATTGGCAAGTAGTGTCGCAAAACTTGTATTTTTATAGTGTTAGATAGTGTTTCTAGATGATCTGGCTTCCCATGCTTATCTTTTTTTTAGCCAGATATGGCGTATATATAGGTATGTGTTCGATTTTCCTGTGATTGTCATTTTTTCGTTTTTTCCCATTTCTTTCAAAATTACTACGTACTATGGAACTATCACAGAGTAATGATTAATTTAGATGTTTATTTGTCGGAAAATGTGCCTTGATGGTTTGCCTAGCACGTGGCTGAAATTTTTTTTTCTGAAATTCCGTATATTAGAATGTTGGCCATTTTTCCGCGAGTGCCCCTTTTTATTTGTTTTGCATTTTTTTGCTTAGTCATGTTACCGTAAGGAATTGGCAAGTAGTGTCGCAAAACTTGTATTTTTATAGTGTTGGAATGTGTTTCTAGATGATCTGGCTACCCATGCTTATCTTTTTTTTTAGCCAGATATGGCGTATATATAGGTATGTGTTCGATTTTCCTGTGATTGCCATTTTTTTGTTTTTTCCCATTTCTTTCAAAAATTACTACGTACTATGGAACTATCACAGAGTAATGATTAATTTAGATGTTTATTTGTCGGAAAATGTGCCTTGATGGTTTGCCTAGCAAGTGGCTGATTTTTTTTTTTTTCTGAAATTCCGTATATTAGAATGTTGGCCATTTTTCCGCGAGTGCCCCTTTTTATTTGTTTTGCATTATTTTGCTTAGTCATGTTACCGTAAGGATTTGGCAAGTAGTGTCGCAAAACTTGTATTTTTATAGTGTTGGAAAGTGTTTCTAGATGATCTGGCTACCCATGCCTATCTTTTTTTTTAGCCAGATATGGCTACTTTTTCGTTTTTACTCATTTCTTTCAAAATTACTACGTACTAAGGAACTATCACAGAGTAATGATTCATTTAGATGTTTATTTTTCGGAAAATTTGTTTACTTCTTTTTTGATTAAATATCATCAAATTTTTTTAGCTAAAATATTATATTGTTTTACATTTTTTTTTTCGATTTTATTTCCCTTCAAAAACATTTTTTTGGGTCAGAATTCTAATTTTATAGTCGTAAAATAATCGACAATCATCCAGCAATCCACCATACAATTTTTATGCATATCCAAGAATAATTAGATTAGTAAATAACACCTTGAAATTGACATACCCTTCCTGCATTTCAGGTGGCAGATTAGGGAGTCTGAGTCAGTGTGGTTGGCGGCCATTTTGTGGACATATCCGAAGCGTAAGTTGCCCTATCTATATATATTCTTGTTCCTTATAGAATTTGTGATATTTTTGTATATTTTTACCTGCATAAATATCATATATATTAAATATATGTATTTTTTTACGAAATTTCTAAGTACTCAAAAAATGACCTTTAGATATGGCCCCTGATATAAATGTAATTTACAAAATAATGAAGATTTTTTTACATATTTCTATTTTAGGATAACATATGTTTATTCCCTAAAAAAATTAGCCACTTCCTATTTCATTTGGGTACCCAAAAAAATTCATGAAATTTGGACAAATTTTTTTGGCCAAAAAAAGTTACCCTTTCCTATCTTCACCTCCATGGGTCCAACTTCATCCAAAATACATTAAGATGTGTCCTAAACATTCAAGAATCAATTCCTAAAAGGATTTGTGTATATATCTATCTGATTTTTTAGAAGTGTGAGGGTTATGCCAACCTCCAAAATTTCTCTTAAGGGACACTTGGAGGTTTCAGAACACCTCCATTGTTTTACTGAGGATTTTTTACATAAAAACTCGCTTTTAGATTTTAAAGAATCAATTCCTAAAAGGATTTGTGTATATATGTATAAATTTTTTTTTTTATGAATTTATATGTAAGGTCTTTCTATTTTTCTACTTAATTTTTTAAAATATTTATAATAAATAGTTTTTCAGCAGATGAGTAGTATTTACCTTTACAGTAGTTTTAAGCATTCATTGAAGTTTTTTTTGGCAAAAAAAAAAAAAGGAGGTTACTGCAAAAACAGATTTTTCAAGAATCTTTTTTTGCGTCGGGGTCGCGCGCGACCGAGTATACCCTTAAAGGGGTGTCCGAGGAGCGTACCTATCCAGGGTTAAAAGTTGGGCCTCGTCCTCCTCTTCCTGCCAAGTTACGGCATCGTGAAGGTCGTCCAGGACACTGCCTTCTACAAGAGTCTGCAGAGGGTTCTTTTTCATCACTTCTCATGCAAATACTCATCCTCCATCAGATTTCTCTTTGCAATGCCAAAATCTGAAAATAGAAAAAAATCGATAATTAAAAATTAGCCTCAAAATCCCATTTTTGCTGTCCTCTAATCAATATGGCATTTGGTATGAGTAGTTACACCATTCAATGATATTTTAAAATAAACAAAATAATGTGATTTCACGAAGTAATAATGCAATAATGTAAACTACAAAACTTTTGCGATTGCATGACTTACCCTTTTTATGGTAACGTGGTGTTAGATATATACCATTTAAAGCTCTGGAGGTTGATAGCCGGTGAAGGCAGCAGAGCAGAGGTGATGCAGGTGTTGCTTCCACTAAAGACGGTAGGTAACTAACTGTCCCTGGAAAAGAGGCTATATCATGCGAGGCATCTCTGCGCTGAAACAAAAAAACACGATTTGCGCAGCAGCATGGTGCGGATCTGGCACTCCGCTACCTGTCAAGAGTACGGGCGTGTTCTAACTTTTTGCATGCCTGACTATCAATATGGCAACTATTTTCCTCTTCTTCCTATGTTTGTTGGTTTTACTAAGCAATCCTTCTTTATTTGTTAGTCCGAAGTCGAGTTATTCTTCCATGTCTTTTTCCTGATTTCTTAGTGCTGCAACTCTTTAGTTTTCGTCTTCTTTACACGTACAGGCCATTTTGCTGGCATTAAGGCTCCTTCTATCTGATTTTCTAGAAGTGTGAGGGTTATGCCAACCTCCAAAATTTCTCTTAAGGGACACTTCGAGATTTCAGAACACCTCCATTGTTTTACTGAGGAATTTTTACATAAAAACTCGCTTTTAGATTTTAAATAGAATCGTAAATATTAGAAGTTTAAAGTGAGTGGGGTCTGCTCACCATAGCTCCCTTAAAGTGGTACTTAGAGATTCGGGACCACCTCCATTAACTTCTTCCGAAAATTTCGCATAAGAAAACGCTTTTAGTTTTTATATATAATTGCACATATCTGAAGTTTAAAGAGGTTGGTGGATTTTGCCGCAATAGCTCCCTCATAGGGACACAAAGATTCGGTACCATTTGCATTATATTCCTCGGAAAGTTGTTCATAGGTATACACTTTTAGTGTTAATGTAGATTTTCTAAACTCTGTTTACAGAGGGAACACACAAACACACATTGCATCGTTATATATATTATATATATATATATATATATATATATATATATATATATATATATATATATATATATATATATATATATATATATATATATATATATATATATATATATATATATATATATATATATATATATTTATATATATATACATGTATATATATATATATATATATATATATATATATATATATATATATATATATATATATATATATATATATATATATATATATATATATATATATATATATATATATATATATATATATATATATATATATATATACATATATATATATATATATATATACATATATATATATATATATATGATAAATTTTGCACATTTTTACGTGTTTTTCATATTCAAATAAGCCATATATATTTTTGATATATTAATTTCTGGATTCTCTTAACGACCTCGGGATCAAAGCCCCAGGCGAAATCTCACAAAGACAAGAGCTTGGCTCCGGCCGGGAATCGAACCCTGGTCGGCAAGCTTATATAGACAGTGACTAACCCATTTGGCCAAATGGGTTAGTCACTGTCTATATAAGCTTGACAGTTGAATAGCTGGTTCGCCCATCAACGCCGACACCTCTAAGCCTTTGCTGAGTACAACTGTACCCTTCAACACGTGCATGTTGATGCCCTGTCAAGAGACGTATTCGCTTTCTTCCGTCTAGTATTAGATTACAACGAAAAGATCCAGAGTACCAAGACTTCAGGAAATTCTCCACATCCCTCTGTTGGGAAGATATCACCCTTGAAATATTTGCCACCATCTTCTGTAACATCAGTACTAGGAGGCCACCCTCAGGGATACTTGCCTTCATTTGCTGACAGGTGTGTGATGTAATCCATGGCCTTTTACATAAATTGTGCCAATCTACTGTACAGCTACTGTAGATGAAGTTCATTTGTCTCTGCATTACCAAGGATCCTAAGAATTGGGTGTGTGCTTGTACTCTATGCCAAAATTAAAAAGTATATCAACAACACACAACCTTAGCGCCATTCTTCTTACGTTGACATAGAAGTCCCCATACCAACTTCACAAGAACACCATTACCAGCTTCCTGTCACTGACCGCTTAACTCATTGGCCTGAAGCCATCGCCGTGCAAAATGCACAACAACTGCCTCATGTATATACTTATTCTCAGGTGGATTGCAGGCTTTGGTATCTCTGAGCATATTACCTCTAACAGGGGTACCGCTATCACCTCTCAATTGTGAATATCATTATTGAATCTCCCGGACAACACCCTACATCACACAACCTCCTACACCTTGCAGCCTAGAGAATGGTTGATCACTTCTATCGCACCCTCAAAGCAATTTTCATTAGTGCTGCAATGACTCCAACTGGTTTACTCAGCTTAATGGGTCCTCCTTGGATTCAGGGCCACTCCTAAGGATGCACTGAATGGTTCAGCAGCTGAAATGGTGTATGGTGACCCGTTGGTCATCCCTAATGATTTATTTTCTTTCATCTGCATCCTGCTCCGACGATCTCCAGCGTTTACATCATGTGGAGAAATTTACTCCCTGTCCCCAGAGTTACAAGCCCCAGTGAAGCAAGACATAGAGAAAAATTATAACACTAAAATACATGTGTTCGTGCTTACTGATACCTTCAAGCCATGTCTGAAACTCCCCTACACAGGGTCTTTCCTTATTATCCCTTGCAAACCCAAAAGCTTTCTTAATTAGCATTATTGGCAAAGACGACTGGGTCTCCATTAATCGCCTAAAACCTGAAACTCCCGGAAGATGACACACCAATAGTTTACCTCTTAAAGTCTGGGCTCTATATTTCATATATATGTCTGTTTTAGGAGGGGGGAACCATGAAAAACACGTGTATTTTATATACGTTCATATAATCTAATGCAATTGCACACTCTCTCTCTCTCTCTCTCTCTCTCTCTCTCTCTCTCTCTCTCTCTCTCTCTCTCTCTCTTGTTTGTTTCATATTAAAATTTTTATGTCATTTCTATCCTCAACCGTTTTAGATATAACCTTGTGATGTAGTGTTAATAAACCAATCATGCCCAGTTTGTCTTTCACAGCCTGTCAAAAACCTCCAGAGTTATAAGATTATTACAAGAAGTAATTATGCCATAAATTATGATAAAAGGTTTCCTTCGTGCTTTGATATTTATCATTTCATCGCACTTGAAAATTTAGTTAAATGCTCTGTTACAGATTGGTTTAAAAATATTTTACGAGGCCTCACTATAAAAAAAGAATCCATTCATAATAGATTGGGTTATGCTGATTAGTTTCATATACATTTACGTACCCTTAACATGGAAATATTTTTTTTTTTTTTATGTAATAGGATATATTGATTATATAGGCATTGCATAAAAGTTAAGGAGTGTCAATATAATAAGTTTTCATGTCTTATGTAAAATGCTAAATATGCATTTTTTTTTTTTTTGAAGAAAAAAAATGCTCAAATCGTCTTGTATAAGTTAGAATTTCATGTACTTATGCGTTACAATATCGTCACCTGTGTTATCAAAATCTTACGAAGACCGACGTGTGGAAGTTTCTAGAATATTTTCAAACTGCATGGCATATGCAATTATATAGCAGCGATGTTAATTCTAGCTACGTAATTGGGAGACGATCCTGACATTAACACTGCAATCAATTTAGTATTCTTTTAATGTAGTAGTGTAGTTTTAACTAATTCTCAAATACCTCCCATACATTTTTGTAAACAGGCGAATGGGTACGATTCTACGTAACTGGATGATGGCTATTGTGCCTTCATTTATACCAGTTAGCCGCAAACTCGGGCAGACTTATCGAGAGGTAACTATGTGTGATTATTGTTTCTCGGTGGCTCCAAGAGAATAATTGCTTAGTTTATCCCAATAAGCGTCCAGGAGTGGCTCCGTTGGACAG
>NC_090733.1:32178550-32186050 GCF_036898095.1 Palaemon carinicauda
TAATACAGTGTAGGTTGGTGGGCAAGGCAAGGCGGGTATATAATTCCTTGGAGGAGGGAGTAGCTCCAGATTATCAGAAGGTAAAAGCCTTAATACAAAACACCCTGTGCCGTCTTTTGTTGAGTTTGCCCGCGTCAAGGAGGAACAGTTCGATGACTGGCTGAAAAATCATCAGGGGTGCACTTTCGCTGCGTTACGTGAACAGTTGATCCTTGAAGAATTTAAGAAGCCCTGCAGCAGGGAGTTGAGAGTTCACCTGGAGGAGGTAAAGGGTGTGAAATTGAGTATTGCCGCTCAGTTAGCAGATGAGTTTGTATTGACTCATTGATCAGGTAGTGGTAGTTTTAGTTATAAAACTTTAAATAATCAAACATCTTGCTTCCCTAATAGTGGCAGGAGGGGGGAAACCTCCTCATCGTCTCCCCATATCCCCAGGAGTGGTAATGTTAATTTTAAATCTTTTTTTCAGGCGATAGTGATGTGAGTAGAGCCCAAAGGAGGTCCTCCTCCCCCTAAAATTATTGCTAATAAGGACTCCCCAGGTAATAGGTACAATAGGACTAGAAGCTCAGGTCGTAAAGGAAGTAGTTATTGGTGCAACAAGCCCAGGTATTTCCAAAATCAGTGTAATGCTCGTAGGATGTAACTAGAGCGAGAAAATCAAAGTTCTGTAGCCTTGGTTAGTGATAAGTCAAAGGTTAGTAGCTGTAGTCCTGTAGACAGACCACCAGTAGATAGTAATTCAGTGAATAGTAGCAAGCCTAATGTTTCTAACCCCCAATCATGACTCAAGTACGACAAATATGTGTGGCCTGGAAAGTTGATTTTTGACTCTGATGTTGTTGAGGTGATTTTTTTTGGGACACTGGTTCTGCAAGGTCATTAGTACTGAAGAGTGCTCTAGATGGTTTTGATAAATATACTTGAAATTTCGTATTGTTGGGATGTTTTCTGGATTCAGATGTGTCCGCTCCTTTGGTTAATGTACACATGTCTTTTCCAGGATATGATCGCGTCACTAAGTTGTGTGTGGTAGATAATCTGCCTATTCTGGATATATATGGTATCCTAGGAAATGATATGCTGGATAGTGAGGGAGAGGGCTGTTCCCTATATTATACGTAACTGCTAGTCCTGTGGCTGTTATGACTCGGTCCACAGCAAAAGTGGCTAATTTACTTTATATAGATAGTGATGATGACTTAATGTTAAGTAGTGTAGAGTTAGATGTTTTAAGGGCCAGGCCAGTGGGGAGTAGTAGTAATGAAGTAGTTAATATTAAACTTGATTGGGATAGAGCTGCTTTAATTAAAGCTCAAAAGGATGAATTTAATTTTTATTTGGGCAATGTTAAGGATATGAGTAAACTTAGGTTTTGAGTTGTAATGGCCTTACTATTTGGCTTTAGTCATCCCACATCTGATAATTTGAAATAAAAACTGGTTGGATAGAACAGATTGTGGTACCTAAGAACTAGAAATTCTGTTTTGGATTTAGCTCATACTAATTTTTTCAGGTCATTTTGGTGTGTTAAAAAAATTTTCATAGACTGGCTAGGTATTTTTGGTGGCCTGGAATTAAATTGAATGTGGAGTAATTTATCAGAGCCAGTGAGACTTGTCAGGTTAAGTGTAAACCAAATCAGGGGACTCCTAAAGCCTTGCGACGGCACCGAGTAAGGGTGTGAACTCAAAGGCAGATTGGAAACGACTGAGTTATATTATTGTGGAACACTCTCCTTATATACAAAACCTCAAGGCAACAGGACATAACAAGTTCACAAGACAGACAATATCACAGAGGAAAAACCAGACATGAATTTTCATGTTCGTTTTAGTGCGAGGGAAGAGCGAAGATACAAGCATAATATATACAAAAGGAATTATGTACAATTGTGTGAAACACAGTTGGTACAGCCTGGTTGAATCCTATACCCGCTATAGATGATGCTTTTTCTAAGTTAGTAATTGATTTGGTAGGTCCCTCACACAAAACTAAAACAGGTTACGTATATTTACTAACTATCATTGATAGAGGCTCTTGCTTTCCTGAAGCTATACCTATGAGGCATAATACTTCCAAAGTTATTTTTGAAAAATTAATGGGTTTCTTTTCCAGGTATGGTCTACATCATATAATTCAGACCGACTCTGGGACGAATTTCACGAGTGAGTTATTTAGGGGTAAGTATGCTGAACTGGCCATTCAGCACGTTACTAGCGTACCTTATCTCCCGGATAGTCGAGGAGTGGTGTAAAGGTTCCACCAGACCCTCAAGTCTGTCCTGAAGAAACTATTGTTATAATTATGATAGTGACTGGGACAAAGCTCTCCCTTTTGTCCTCTTTGCTATCAGGAATCACCTTAACTCTTCCACTGTTGTAGCTCTTTTCGACTTGGTATTTGGGCACAAGGTCCGTCGACCATTGGAAATTGTTTTTGAAATGCTCAATAGCAACCGAAAGGAGGGAATTAATGTGAAAGGGTTTGTGAAAGATTTAAAGGGAAAAACGGTTGGTGTCTGGATGTTTACAAGGGAAACGTTGGAACGGTCCCAGTCAGTAATGAAGAACAACTCTAACTAAAAGGTAAAGGTATGGTCATTTAATCTTGGGGAGTTGCTTTTTGGGCTCAGTATGGACCCAGATAGTTTTCTCGAACCAAGATATAAAGACCCTTGGAAAGTTTTGAGGAAGCTGTTAGAGGTTAACCATGAAATTGAAGCTCCCGGCTTAAGCCGTAAATGTAGATTACTCCATGTTAATCATTTCAAATCTTATATTGGTAAGCAAGGTGATCCATTAGCGATGCTGTCCGAGCCCGTGTCTGTGGTATTGGATGGTTCTCCCGAGGACTCTGACGAGTTAAGGTGTCAGTTTCCTTTGGATGCATTGGGTAAAAAATATGCAAAATTTGAAGATTTTAAAAACTAGGTTAGAGCATTAGGATGTTAACAAATGTGAATATATACTTAATCTAATTTATTCCTTTTCAGATCTTTTTCAGGATGCTCCAGGTAGGACAATTTTTTTAAGTCATGACATTGATATAGGTGATGCTTTCCCTGTGAAACAAGAGTCCTTATGGATTGAACCCTATAAAGTGGGATTTGGTCAGCAAAGAGGTAGAGTATATGTTGAAACATATCCTTATTCAACCTTCAGAATGTCCTTCGAGTTCTCATATTGTTTTAGTAAAGAAAGCAGACGGTATATTTTGCATGTGTGTGGTCTACCGCAAAGTGAACGCCCATACAGAAAAGGATTCTTTTCCTATCCCTCGAATTGATGATTGTCTGGATCAGATTAGTTCTGCCAAATTTATTTCTAAGTTGGATCTTTGAGAGCGTTATTGGCAGGTTCCTTTGTCCGAACGAGCTCGTGAAATATCCGCCTTTGTTACTCCGTTTGTTCTCTTCGAGTGTAAGGTTATGCCTTTTGGGATGAAAAATGCCACATGTACTTTTCAAAGGCTCATGAATAGGGTAATTTGTGTTTTAAAAGGAGTGGAAAATTTTTATTGATAACTTGGTAGTATATAGTAATGACAAGGATACCCACATGCTAAGGTTACGTAAGGTTTTTCAAGCCGCTAGGTCTGCAGGGTTAGTTGTTAATTTGGTTAAGTCCAAATTTGGTCAGGCCAAGGTTTGTTATATAGGTTGTGATATACTGAGAGAGGCTGTGACTATGAAGGCAGGTTGAAAGCAACTGAATAACTTTATTAGAGAATATCAGCTTATAAATACATCAAGTCTGGGCAAGAAGGACATAAAACATAACAGGGAATTTCATGTTTAGCCGACAACCGTTTCTGTCAACAGTTACCGGTAAGAAAAACAGTCATGTTTATTCAGGTCCCGGTCAGTGCGAGGGGAGAGCAAAGATACAAAAGATAAAAAAACACAGAAATGTCGTTACTATGTACGATCGTGTGACACATACTTTGCATGTTAAATAGGGTGCCCTGATCTAGAGAGGTGAACTGTAATTGGGTCATCTGGCAGGAGATAAGAAGGTTTTAGACAATCATTGGAGACCCAGTCTTCCTTGCCACGAATGTTTAGTATGATTGCTTTCGGACTGCGTTAGATCACAGGGAAACGGCCTGTGTAAGGGGGCGTTAGCGGTGGCTTGCTAGTGTCATTGCGCTGCAGAGTGCAAGTCTGTCGGTATGTGATACTTTGCTGGGGGCCTGTAAATCTGGCAGCATAGAGGAAATTTTCGCTTGACGTGATGTATGTGCTGGAAAATTCGGCAATGGATGAACAACGGTCCGCCATACACCATTATAGCTGCCGAGATATCCAGGGTGTCATTAAGAGTGGTCTTTATCCCCGAAGGACCCAGGGAAGCTGAGTAAACTAGTTGGAATCCCTGCAGTGGCACATCAAAGCTGCTTTGAGTGTGCGATGAAAATGTTTAACATTCTATTGGCGGTGGGGGTTGTATGTAGTTGTATGTTGTAGGGTGATGCCCCCGAAGATTCAGTAATGATATCCATAATTGAGAGGTGAAAGTAGTAGCCCTGTTGGAAGTAATATGCTCAGGGATACCTAATCCTGCAATCCATCCTGAGAGTAAGGCAGATGTACATGAGGCAGACGTTGCATTTCCCATGGGAATGGCTTCAGGCCAACGAGTGGAACGGTTGATGACAGTAAACAGGTAAAGATATCCTTGTGATGTGGGTTGGGGGGCCTACAAGGTTGACGTGAATGTGGACGAAACAACGCCAAGGTTGAGGAAAGGTGCCCACTCCTGAATCCGTGTGTTGATGTACTTTGGAAGTTTGGCAAGAAGTACAGGCGCGGACCCAATCCTTAGCCTCCTTTGAAATGCCATGCAAAATGAACTTCGTCTTCAGCAGCTCTGCAGTAGAATGGGACAAGGAATGTGAAAGGCCCTGAATGAAATCAAACACCTGTCTGCGCATGGAAGTAGGGAAATCCACGTTACGGTCTACCCTTACGGACGTCTCAGAGGTGGAGGGTATTGGAGTTGTCGAGGGGATGTCTTCCCAATGGAGGGATGTGCAGGATGTCCTACATGCTTGATACTCTGGATACTGTCGTTGAGCTTCAGCTAAGGCATTGTAATCCAATCCCAGCTAAACGGCAGCCAACGTGTTTCTTGACAGGGCAATCAGCAGCAGGACTCCTTTTCACAGGGACGTTTTGAAGGTTGCAATTGTTTTTAGCCATGGCGGACAGATCTTTCATTGTTGACGGGCGGACCTGGCGTCACAATATTGAGTGAAGGCATGCACCAGAGGCATGTTTGTCTGTGCGAAAGATGAAGGGCGTATCTTCTAAGAAATGGCGAAAGTGTTGGACAGACAAGTGCACCGTTAGCATTATGTGATCGAAGGTAGAATAACCCGATTCTGTCTTGAATAGTTTTCTGCAGAAGAAGACCAATGGGCTTGTCTAGCCGTTGACCACCTGTTCGAGTACTGCATCAATAACGACATCGCTAGCATATGTGGAGAGAAGGAGAAGGGGAATATGGGATGGGCAAAAGTTAGAGCTGCAGCGGTTTTACAGGGCATTCTTTGCATTGCAGAAGGTCTTTTCTGGAATGGGACCCCACTTCAGGTTTTTTCGCTTACCCTTGAGGGAGGCGTAGAGGGAAGCAATAGTGGTGGCAATGGCTGGCAGAAACTGCTGATAATAGTTAATTATGCACAAGAATTTCTGCAGAGCTTTGACGGCCGAGGGCGTGGGGAAGTTCTGAACGGCTTCTATTTTCTCAGGGAGGGGAGGGACTCTTTCAAGAGTGATGCGGGTGCCATAAGAACGACACTTCATTGGCGCCAAAAGTACACTTGTTGTATCGGACCTACAAGAGTGTTTTGTTAGAGGTGGTCAAGCACGATGTGCAGGTAATGGAGGTGTTCCTCTTTTGAGGAAGAGAACACAAGTAGGTCGTCCACATAGCATACACAGAACGGGAGGTCCCCTAAGATGCCATTCATGAGATGTTCATTAGTGGCCCCAGCATTACGAAGGCCAACACAGGAGTAATTGAAGGTGTATGTACCAAACAGAGTCATAATGGTGGTATTTGGGATGTCTTCTAGGTTTATAGCCACCTGATTATACCCCTTAGGGCGGTCGACCGTGGAGAAAACCTTCGCTTTGTGCAGGGTAGGGGGTCACGTCGGCGATGTTTAGCAGGAGGTCAGTGATCCGGTTGGGCTTGCATGTTCAATCACCATAATCCCCGCACGGGTGGAGCGCGCCGTCCTTTCTTGAGAATGATGTGCTAGGGTGACGACCATGGGCAAAGGCCCATTTCCTCCATTTCGGCGAACGTGTGTTTAGTGGCTACCATTCAATCCGGTGCAAGAAGTCTGAATTTTAGGAAGACTGGGCGTCTTGTCATCTTGATATGGTGATAAATACCACGCTTGGCAGGAGCCCTGGATGTTTGACGAAATTCTAGACAAAAAACTTCCGGGGACAACGTGAGTAGGTGGGCATAGGCATCCATGGGTGCGCTGATGTGGAGAGTGAGGTTGGAGCGGGCGGGTTGAAGAGGCGTCGACAAGTACGAGTCTGCGTTGACCAATCGTTGGTGGGCGACATCGACCAGAAGATGAAAAGGAGAGAGGAAATCTCCACCAAGGATTGGTAATGAGACGTCATCGATGATAAACTTCCAATTAGTTTCACCATTTCCAAACGATAATGTGAGATTCTCGTATGTAGGTATCACAGATCTGTTGGTAGCTACCACGCGGACATCGGTGCATACACAGACTACGTTGTGTCCTGAAGAGTTCCCTTGGCAAAAGAGAACGACAAGCACCACTGTCTACCTAATATCATAGGCCCCTTCCTGCACCATATAGAAATAAAAGTTTAGAGACACGGGTGGCCACCGCCACGAGCGATGGCCTGCTTACACGCTTTTTGGCCACTGACAATCCTTGGCACATTTCTACAAGGCTACCCCGAATATGTAGTGGTAGTAGCAAAACTGTGTCCGATGGGCGGCAGTAAGTCGTTATAGAAGTCATTGGTTGGGGCCCGAGCGATTGGTGGGTGATGGGTGGCTTTGTCGCCGCTCCCGCACATCACGTGGTAGCCGTGTATGTCCTACAGCATTCACGTCAGCTTTGGTTGACGTTGAATAGGCGTCCTCTTCATCAGGTGTGGAGGTGTTGATGGAGGTGTTTAAGGGCATGAAGTGGCTGTCCATAAGGGCGTCGGCTTCTGTCATTAAGTCCTTTATAGGTAAACTATCGACATTGGGTAGGGCAGCGCTTAGAGGTTCGGGCAAACGGTGTACGTAAAAGGGCATGAAGTAGGTTCACCTCATAAGTAGAGCCTTCTGCGGCAGGTGGCAGTCAAGCGATACTGGTCATTTCCCTAAGGGCGAGGGAAGCCTTTTGGTCCCCCAACAGTTGTTGAGAGCGCTCAAAAAGCTTTGCTATACAGGCGGCTGGCAACGAAGAGTACTACTGCAGAAGGTATGTTTTGAGGGCGTCATACGC
>NC_090733.1:32196050-32198550 GCF_036898095.1 Palaemon carinicauda
TGCCTCAACAATTTCATCGGTATCAGTAGAGACTTGTTACATGTGCCCATTTTCGAACAAAAAACTAGGGTACGGAGTACAATAATGCACCTGGAATACGTAATAATCATTAATTATGGACACGATTATAAGTCATTGTGTAGCTCTTGGTCTTACCATTATAATGGTACCAAAAATATTCACTTAATTTTGATATTAAGGAAGTTAAAGTCAATAAAGCAATACAAAATTATTGCTGCTGAAAATGTGAAAATCTGGCGTGCGGTTTGTACAAAAAGTGATAAAGCTTCATTTTTGCCGCATTTATGTATTTGGAAACACACGGATAAACATAAAGTACACTCTAACGAACAAAACTAGGGGGGAGTCGTGAAAATTCCAAAGGTGGGGGGGGGGGGAGCGTTTCACTTTCTGGCATATGGGCTAGCAGGGGATTTTTATTCAACAGGTGTCCACTCAACGACACTCTACTTGGTAAATTCTCCTACATCGTAGATAAGGCAACACCTCCCGGTTGAAGGGTAAATTGTTGGCAGAAAGGGAACTTGGTCCCATTGTCATCCTGCTTTGGACACTTAGAAAATTTTTTCTGGTTAACTTGACATTTAGTAAGTGCAAGCCAACTAGGCACTTGGTGTGGGGCCTCGTGCCCGGCCAGGGAGAAAAGGGTCAAACGACCGACTATCGGATTTTACTTAAGGAAAGAGCGCACCTCTTCTATCCCACCATCAGCTTAAGAAGCCCAAAACAAGGGCATTGTAATAGTCATGTCATATGACTGTTCTTGTGTTTTATTGGGCTCCTCTTCTGACGTAATGGTGAGGTCTTACATTGCTTGGTGTTTTAAGCTGCTTCATGTAGGTGGCAATCATGCGCGCATTTCTGTTGATTGAGTCATACGATTTGCTTTCATGATTTATCCGCGATGTGTTTTCATCGTCTCTCTCTCTCTCTCTCTCTCTCTCTCTCTCTCTCTCTCCCTCTCTCTCTCTGTTTAAATCAGTATTTTTATATCATTTACTTAACGTACAAAACTTATAAAATACTTAATAACATAGATATATTGATTTATTCGACGTTAAATTTTTTCTTTAGAGTTATATATATATATATATATATATATATGTATATATGTATTTATATCTACAGTATATATAAATATATAAATATATATATATATATATATATATATCTATATATATATATTTATATAATATATATATATATATATATATATATATATATCATGTATATGTGTACATATATTAATATTTTAATACACACAAAAACGCACACACACACACATACACACACACATATATATATATATATATTTCAAATAAGCCATATATATTAATACATTAAAGTCTGGATTCTCTTAACGACCTTGAGATCAGAGCCCAAGGCGGAACCTCCCAAAGTTTATGATATCGGACCGGCGGGGATTTGAACCCTCGCCAGGATATCTGTATGCCAGTGACCATACCAATCCGCCACGAAGAAAGATAAAAGTCAATGCAATTCTTCTATACATATACCTGTCAAATTCAGGTTTTCTGTACTTAGAATTAAAATCAACCCATCTTCACCATCGTAGCTAATTGGTAGGTTTGGGACTTGGCATTCGATTAATGATAAATTTTTTGCACATTTAAACGTGTTTCTTTCATATTTCAAATAAGCCATATATATTAATACATTAAAGTCTGGATTCTCTTAACGACCTTGAGATCAGAGCCCAAGGCGGAGCCTCCCAAAGACTATGATATCGGACCGGCGGGGATTTGAACCCTCGCCAGGATATCTGTATGCCAGTGACCATACCATTCCGCCACGAAGAAAGATAAAAGTCAATGACAATTCTTCTATACATATACCTGTCAAATTCAGGTTTTCTGTACTTAGAATTGAAATCAACCCATCTTCACAATCGTAGCTAATTGGTAGGTTTGGGACTTGGCATTCGATTAATGATAAATTTTATTGCACATTTAAACGTGTTTTTTTCATATTTCAAATAAGCCATATATATTAATACATTAAAGTCTGGATTCTCTTAACGACCTTGAGATCAGAGCCCAAGGCGGAACCTCCCAAAGACTATGATATCGGACCGGCGGGGATTTGAACCCTCGCCAGGATATCTGTATGCCAGTGACCATACCATTCTGCCACGAAGAAAGATAAAAGTCAATGACAATTCTTCTATACATATACCTGTCAAATTCAGGTTTTCTGTACTTAGAATTGAAATCAACCCATCTTCACCATCGTAGCTAATTGGTAGGTTTGGGACTTGGCATTCAAATACTGATAAATTTTTTGACATTTAAACGTGTTTCTTTCATATTTCAAATAAGCCATATATATTAATACATTAAAGTCTGGATTCTCTTAACGACCTTGAGATCAGAGCCCAAGGCGGAAAAAATTTATCATTAATCGAATGCCAAGTCCAAACCTACCAATTAGCTACGATGGTGAAGATGGGTTGATTTCA
>NC_090733.1:32203979-32206479 GCF_036898095.1 Palaemon carinicauda
TCACATAGCGAACTACTGCCAATAGCTGACAACAGGTGGATACATCTGTTGATTCATTAACTTGTATGCTAATCTTGACTGGACTAGCCTTGATTTCAGGTACAACTTGTTCCAGGATTTCACCACTCATGTCGATGATTTGGTTAGGGATCACATCATTCGACAATGACACTTGTTGGAGTTTCTTCTCAGCTCCCATGCCGAGAACAATCTTTGCCATTTCAAGGGCACAGGGTTTGATTAATTCCTCACCAATTGTATGGGGTTTTTCTGATTTAGCAATCTGGTATGCAGCTTCATAAGAAGCACGCAGTAAAGATTTCTCTGTTGGTGAAAATCCATATGTCGGCAATGTGCCAAACTGATCAAACCTGGCTCTTTTTGGCCCTCAATGTCACATTATCATTTCCTGCATCACTACCACAATGTTTGTTCTTGAAATGTTCATCGAGCTTTGATTGTTTCACATTCGCATTAGAGAAGAGTGTGCTGCACATGATCACTTAACATATTCGTCATTCCACTTTCGTTTCTTCGACATGCTGAAAACAAATCTGGAAACTGATATTTATTAATCTAAATGAGGTTATATACAAAATCAAATACAGAAATGTAACCAAATGCCTCAACAATTTCATCGGTATCAGTAGCGACTTGTTACATGTGCCCATTTTCGAACAAAAAACTAGGGTACGGAGTACAATAATGCACCTGGAATACGTAATAATCATTAATTATGGACTTGATTATAAGTCATTGTGTAGCTCTTGGTCTTACCATTATAATGCTACCAAAAATATTCACTTAATTTTGATATTAAGGAAGTTAAAGTCAATAAAGCAATACAAAATTATTGCTGCTGAAAATGTGAAAATCTGGCGTGCGGTTTGTACAAAAAGTGATAAAGCTTCATTTTTGCCGCATTTATGTATTTGGAAACACGCGGATAAACATAAAGTACACTCTAACGAACAAAACTAGGGGGGGTCGTGAAAATTCCAAAGGTGGGGGGGGGGGAGCGTTTCACTTTCTGGCATATGGGCTAGCAGGAGATTTTTATTCAACAGGTGTCCACTCAACGACACTCTACTTGGTAAATTCTCCTACATCGTAGATAAGGCAACACCTCCCGGTTGAAGGGTAAATTGTTGGCAGAAAGGGAACTTGGTCCCATTGTCATCCTGCTTTGGACATTTAGAAAAAATTTTTCTGGTTAACTTGACATTTAGTAAGTGCAAGCCAACTAGGCACTTGGTGTGGGGCCTCGTGCCCGGCCAGGGGAAAAGGGTCAAACGACCGACTATCGGATTTTACTTAAGGAAAGAGCGTACCTCTTCTATCCCACCATCAGCTTAAGAAGCCCAAAACAAGGGCATTGTAATAGTCATGTCATATGACTGTTCTTGTGTTTTATTGGGCCCCTCTTCTGACGTAATGGTGAGGTCTTACATTGCTTGGTGTTTTAAGCTGCTTCATGTAGGTGGCAATCATGCGCGCATTTCTGTTGATTGAGTCATACGATTTGCTTTCACGATTTATCCGCGATGTGTTTCATCGTCTCTCTCTCTCTCTCTCTCTCTCTCTCTCTCTGTTTAAATCAGTATTTTTATATCATTTACTTAACGTACAAAACTTATAAAATACTTAATAACATAGATATATTGATTTATTCGACGTGAAATTTTTTCTTTAGAGTTATATATATATATATATATATATATTTATATCTACAGTATATATATATATATATATATATCTATATATATATATATATATATATACTATATATATATATATATATATCATATATATGTGTACATATATTAATATTTTAATACACACACAAACGCACACACACACACACACACACATATATATATATATATATATATATTTCAAATAAGCCATATATATTAATACATTAAAGTCTGGATTCTCTAACGACCTTGAGATCAGAGCCCAAGGCGGAACCTCCCAAAGTTTATGATATCGGACCGGCGGGGATTTGAACCCTCGCCAGGATATGTGTATGCCAGTGACCATACTATTCCGCCACGAAGAAAGATAAAAGTCAATGACAATTCTTCTATACATATACCTGTCAAATTTAGGTTTTCTGTACTTAGAATTGAAATCAACCCATCTTCACAATCGTAGCTAATTGGTAGGTTTGGGACTTGGCATTCGATTAATGATAAATTTTATTGCACATTTAAACGTGTTTCTTTCATATTTCAAATAAGCCATATATATTAATACATTAAAGTCTGGATTCTCTTAACGACCTTGAGATCAGAGCCCAAGGCGGAACCTCCCAAAGAGTATGATATCGGGACCGGCGGGGATTTGAACCCTTGCCAGGATATCTGTATGCCAGTGACCATACCATTCTGCCACGAAGAAAGATAAAAGTCAATGACAATTCTTCTATACATATACCTGTCAAATTCAGGTTTTCTGTACTTAGAATTGAAATCAACCCATCTTCACCATCGTAGCT
>NC_090733.1:32213979-32233979 GCF_036898095.1 Palaemon carinicauda
GAAGCTATAAAAAACATAAATTCAGGGGAGAGGAGGAGTGGTAATCTCAAAAGGGAAAGATATCACAAAAAAATCAAAGAATTATTTTTTTTTAAACTATTAAACCCCATCAGTTGTGATCAAAGCAAATTACCAGTATGCTTCATACTTCCAACTCCAATCAGTTATCGGATCTATTTAAGGTATACAGAAGAAAGGGGAAAACATACGAGATTGAACGTTACTTCCAAACAACTTGATTGCCCAAAGCTTCACACCAACTGAAAAATATATTTTTAGGTCATTGTTGTTGTTGTTGTTGTCGACAACGTCACATATTAAGTAAAACCTATACGGCACAGTAGTTAGATGAAGAGTATAGACTTGACATATAAATTATACACGTATATGCATACACGTACATATGGACACAATATATATACATGTATATTCATACACGTAAATATGAAAATATTTTATACGTACATATATATATATATATATATCATGTATATATATATATATATATATATATGGGGTCTTTTGACTGGCCAGACAGTACTACATTGCATCCTCCTCTCTGGTTACGGTTCATTTTCCCTTTGCCTACATACACACTGAATAGTCTGGCATATTCTTTACATATTCTCCTCTATCCTCATACACCTGACAACACAGATTACCAAATAATTCTTCATCACCCAAGGGGTTACTGCACTGTAATTGTTCAGTGCCACTTTCCTCTTGGTAAGGGTAGAAGAGACTCTTTAGCTATGGTAAGCAGCTCTTCTAGGAGAAGGACACTCCAAAATCAAACCACTGTTCTCTAGTCTTGGGTAGTGCCAAAGCCTCTGTACCATGGCCTTTCACTGTCTTGGGTTAGAGTTCTCTTGCTTGAGGGTACACTCGAGCACAGTCTCCTATCTTATTTCTCTTCCTCTTGTTTTGTTAAAGTTTTTATAGTTTATATAGGAGATATTTATTGTTGTTACTCTTCTTAGAATATTTTATTTTCCTTTTTTCCTTTCCGCACTGAGCTATTTTCCCTGTTGGAGCCCCTGGGCTTATAGCATACTGCTTTTCCAACTGGGGTTGTAGCTTAGTAAGTAAGTAATAATAATAATAATAATAATACATATATATATATATATATATATATATTTATAGTTTATATGGGTATATATATATATATATATATGTGTGTGTGTGTGTGTATACAGTATATATGTGTATATTATTAATATTACGAATAGCGAATCACGTGTTCCATATTACATATGTCTGTTACACAAGAAAAAATACTGAGCGCTGAGAATTTAACGCAACTTCCAGACGGCAATATTATATATATGAGCACAGCATATCCAAAAGTCTCTTTACCTTTCACTCAAAACAAAAAATAGGTGATTGCTTTACATGAACTATTCTAAAACCAACCTCGTATTTCAGTTTTTAGTTAAGGAAAGGGAGCAAAGTATTGTATGAAGTATTGTAGATCGAAATAATACGCACTTTACAGAAATAAATATATTCTATAAAAAATATCAATTCAAAAGAATTAGAACGAAAAATAAGTAACTAAAAATTTGAATCTGAACTAGATCTAAGACTTATGACAAATCATTTCAGAAAATAACTCATACACTTGTGTACCAGAAATTGATTAATAAACAAGAAGGAAATTTACAAATATGTAACTATTACACTTAAGTATTTTGGTTCACACAAGGTTATAGAATAATAATAATTAATAAACAAGAAGGAAATTTATAAATATGTAACTGTTACACTTGAGTATTTTGGTTCACACAAAGTTAAAGAATGGTTGAGCAAAATCTTTAATGCACTTCCCTACAATTACACAGGGCCAGTTACAAATATTCTTTTATGTAAATTACATACAATACTCACTGCAACTTTCCTATTAATAGATAGAAAATATGTAGCAGAGTTTCACGAACACTGTATGCTTTTGAGAGAAACCACTATTCACTCATGAGTGGCAACAGTATTCACGTTTTAGAGGTGCTTCAGAGAGGAACGATGGCTTTTGAAATATCAGGCTGGAATTCTTTGTCTGTTAGTCCTAACTAGGCCCATTATATATATATATATATATATATATATACTTATTCATTCTAAAACCTTCAAACAAACTAATGCAATACATTCCACATGGACTAAGTGGGTTCATACAACGTCAGGTTACCAACTCAGCAATATGGAAGAAGGGTACTATGTTGCTGGCAAGGTAGAACTACCAGCTAACTCCGCTACCTTCCTCTCGTAACATTACATAAAGAAAAACCTTAATCTAGAATCTTCATAAATTTTCCAACCCTGTTGAAAAAGTGACGAAAGCCCTCGGGATACCGAGTGTGTGTCCTATAGCATACCTTAACATATTTACATAAGACTTTGCAAAAAAAACTATGCGAAATAAAAAATTAATTCTTGAAAATTACCGTAAATTTACATATTCGGAACTAAATGAAATATGACTAAATGAATGACGAAAGTCTTATGTAATTCACATACATTAACTTACTCCTACGTGAGTGGGATCCACCATACGAGCTAGCTATATATCTCATAAATACACAAGTGTAATACATGAATAAAATATTTATTCTATTGCTGGACCAGAGGCGTAAAATAGCCAAAAAACTAAAAATAAATCAATCAAATCATAAGATAGCTCCCCCAATAAAAAATATTCATTCTGGGTCTGAATCCGCCAATGCAGTTCGAGATAAATAATGTGCAAATGAGTTCTCTTTACCTGATATATGATTTACATTAATACAGTATGGTTGCCTACACAGCGACCATCTAGTTAAACTTTGATTATTTTTCTTCGTTTTATTAACAAAGGTTGATGGATTTTGATCTGACTAAACCAAAGTTTCTTCATTCTGTGGTCTATTTACATAAACTTCAAACTTCCTTATTGCTGTGTTTAGTGCCAGTAGTTACTTTTAACTGTCGAGAAGGCTCGTCGATGCTTCTTCAGCTTTGACAATATAAAACAGACGGCGTGAAGAATTCCTTCCTTGTTTTCTTGCAATAAGGCAGCTCCAATCCCATAGTCCGACGCTTCTACTTGAGTGAGGAATTTCTAATTGAAATATGGTGCTTATAGTATCGGTTTCGAAGTTATTATGGTCTTTATCCTGCTGAAGGATTCCTGGCAAATGCTGGTCCTTACACATTTTTCTTGGGGCTAGTGAAATCTGTTAACCAGGTGACTACAACTGAAAGGTTGGGCAAAAATTTATGTAGTATCGTACAAGCCATGAAAATTGTTTCAATTGCTTCCTTGTTGTGGGTGGTGAAGCTCACCTTATTCTTTCGACGTTAGCGTCTACCGGAACGATTTGTCCTCTTCCGACTTCAGATCCACAGTGCCGAACTGTTGCCTTTCCAAATTCGTTCTTCTCCAATTTAATCCTCAGATGTGATCCTCACAGTTTTTGAAATACCTTATCTAGTATTAGGAGATGTTCTTCTTAGGTTGATGAATATACTACTATATCGTAGAGATATACGCCTACCCCTTTCAATCGATCCTAGAAGGTTATCTATCACTCGTTGAAAGGTGTGTTCAATAGACCAAATGGCATGACTGTGTATTGATATAACCGAAATGGGATTATAAAGGCAGAGAACAGTTTTGCGTTGTCGTCCAAAGGAATTTGACAATTGCCTTTTCAGAAGTCAATCTTGGAAACGAGCCTCTTTTGTCAAATGTTGTCGAGTATTTGGTCTACGAGCAACAATGAATAATCCTAGGCCACACTGTTCGAATCCAATTTTCAGTAGTCCATACACATCCTTAACAATTCGGCGAGTTTTTTCAAGAGCAAGCAAGAACTCTAAGGGCTAGGGCTTTGCTAGTTTAATCCATTTTGTAATAAATAGTCTATTTCTTTTCTCATGACTTATCAGTGATACGGCGACAGTCGATAAACATGTTTGGATGGTCTCTCCGTGGTTTTGAGGTGTATCTCCCGCCTCAACAAGTTGGTTCATTTTCGAGCGTCCAAAAAAGTTTCAGGGAAACCTTTAATCAATCGGCTCAATTCTTCTTGCTGCTCCTTGTTCAAATGAGTTAACTTTTCTTCTAAGTTTATAATGTTGGACGAATTATTCACTTTGCTTACAGCCCATACCTCATATCTGTCGTTGTCTTCCGTGGATTAAATGGTTTGTGCCATACATACCTGTGAAGCTTTGGTTTAGTTTTCCTTTTACTTTTCCTTCTTGCTGGGTTTCGTTAACATAGGTCCGGTCAATAATCTTCTCCAAATACAGAACGTTTCTTGGAACTTGTTGGGGAGGAAGAATCTCCTTATCGGTTAGAAAACCAATACTTGTTGTTCTACAGCAATCTGTCAGCTATTACTTTTCATATAAAACATTATAATCGGTCCTCTTACTTCTTTTCGAACACCATTTCCTTCGAGCTACATCCCAGGCTTTCTTGATAAGCATTTTGTACTTCAAATAATGTTAACGGTAGTCCGATGTCCCATTCATTTCCTGTTTTGTTGCAATACTTTGTTAACATACTCTTTAAGGTTTGATGAAATCTCTCTAATGTACCTTTGGTCTACGGTTGATAAGCAATAGAAAGTTATTGTCTCACATCCAATAGTTTCATCACCTCCTGAAACAATTTTGATGTGAAATTTTTTCCTTGGTCACTCTAAACAATTTCAGGAATACCAAACTTGGTAAAAAGGTCTAGTAATTTCTTGGTGATTACTTTGGTACTGATGTTCCCGATGGGTAGAGCTTCTGGGTATCTCATCACTGGATGCAATATAGTTAATATATGTCTATGACTTTTTTTTTTTTTTTGCTCTCAGTAACTGACACAAAGTGTCTATCGTTACCTTGCTGAAGGGTTTTCCTCATACTTAAATCGGGTGTAAACGTTTCTTAATGTACTCATTAGAATTTCTAGCCACCTGACAAACGTGACAATCACGGAAAAACTGGTTCACATGCTTAGGCATGCCAGGCCAGAAAAAAGTATTTCATAATATTTCCGTCATCTTTCATTTCTCCATGTGTCCTGTCTCATGTGCTACTCCAATCACCTGTCTTCCCAGCGGTGTGGTGAATTAATATCTGATGGTATATGCCCCATTTGGCAATCCCATTGATATTGGCGGGCGTAAGCTTTTTCATGAGAAATCCATCTTTTAGGTTATAACAGGTGCAAGACTGCTGCACCTCCGTCTCACCCACCACAAAGTACAATAATTCGGATCTTCTAATTGCAATCTTATCAGTCTTTTCCAACTCACTTGTTCTTGCTCTCTTGGGAGCTCTCCTTTTGTGAATCATTATGGGAATCCTGTCTTCTTCTGCAGCCACTTTCTTTGTCATACTCCTAGTCGTCACACAACTAGGAAACATATACGGGTAGTACTTCTCAAGTTCAGTCGTAGGTCTGTACTTCTATGGTTTCATCTTTACAATGGGAGAAGCACAGAAGGCGCTCCATAAACCTCATTTGCCAGTAGGACTTCTACTCCTTTGAGAGCCAATGAATCCTTTGCCGTAAAATTAAAATGACCTGTCAGTAACTCGCATAACAGTTTCAAATTGCAAATAGGAGTAAATTCCTCTCCTCCTTTTCCCTTCAAAATAACAGAATCTCCTGTGAGAGACTCTTCCACCAACGTGTGTACGCCTTGCATCACCACACTGCGATTACTTCCCGTGTCCTGCAATGTCTTTAGCGGGATCTGCCGGCTCCCATCTAAAGTGGGTAAAATACCTTCATAAATATAAGATTTGAAGGGAACCACACTGTTTTGCGTTGTCTTGTTCATCGTGTAAACATCAGCTGGTTTATTTTCCTCGTCGACCTTCCCCTTTGATTCTTCGTCTACGTATTCTGTGAAGTAGAATTATCATTAACCACTTGGGCAACTACTTTCGGTTGCTGCTACACTTATAACAGACGATATTAATCTCATGTACTTATAACAGACGATATTAATCTCCTGTAGGTCTTTTACAACACCTGAAGGACGCTTCGACGATTGTTCTATTGTCTTCACCCCTCTCTCTCTCTCTCTCTCTCTCTCTCCTCTCTCTCTCTCTCTCTCTCTCTCTCTCTCTCTCTCTCGCTCTCTCTCTCTCTCTCTCAAGTATGTTCTAATAAGTTCAGGAATTCCTCATAAATATTGTTCTAGAACTATTAGTTCTTCTAAATCAGCCTTCTCTCTCATTATGATAGCCTCTGTCCATCTCTTAAAATATTTTTGCACCTTATAAGCATAATCTTGGAAAGTAATTTTCTCGTCCATCCGCAAACTTCTGACTACTTCATTATCATAATATTCAGGGGTCATCTGATGCACTTGCAGCACGCTCTTTTTAACTTCTTGATACTCCTTCCTCTGGTCCTAAGGCAATGCAAGATAAGCTCTGCGTTCTTTTACAATAAAGACACTGCCATAACGCAGGCTATTTATCGTCTGGCCATTCCATCGCTGAAGCCATCGTTTCAAAATGATCAGAGCATTTGTTGGCTGTTTCATCTGTAAATTTTAGAATTAACCTCTGTCCATTCATCACATTAAACTTGTGATCGTCTAAGTAGGGGTCATCTCTGTCTAAGTAGTTGAATTTGCATGAGCATTCAACATATCAAATTCAAAAGCAAGTTGTGCCCTCCTCTCTCTTTTTCTTCTAGTTCTCTCTTTTCCTTCCCATCTTACTTGCATTTCCATCGCATATCTTGCAATATCTCTTGCCTCTTCTCTCTCTCTCTCTCT
The DNA here is from genome assembly GCF_036898095.1 of Palaemon carinicauda. NCBI lineage: Eukaryota > Metazoa > Arthropoda > Malacostraca > Decapoda > Palaemonidae > Palaemon > Palaemon carinicauda. Next base: position 32,220,756 of record NC_090733.1, read on the forward strand.
CTTTTCATTTTGCCATCATCTCCAACTTGATCAAATTATCTTCCTCTGCAATTCGTCTAATGTCAGCCTCTACATTCCTCTTCGCTTTCATTCCTTCAGCTCCTAAGTCAACTGATATTTTTTTCACTACAAATTCTGCTTCAGCCTTCTCAAACAGTTTGTTAGCAGCTGCAATATCTTCTTTTGGCAACTTTCCTGAGTTTATCAACGCTTCTAAGGCTAGACACCTAATTTGGGCTTTATTCCTTCCACTCGTTGCATGGCCACCACATGCCATGAAAATAGAGAGCAACTAAGCTATAGTCACATTAGCTTCCGAGAATTCCTGAAAACATTGGGTTTACCAAAAACCCCTGCATATATTCAATTGCACCATCTTGTACTTTATAAAAACTTATACCTCTCTCTCTCTCAAAAAAAAAAAAATGTCTAACAATACACAGAATCCGGTCACCACTAAATTAGTCAAAACTTTAATGAAAACACAGCCCTGTTATCAGCCTTATATAAAACAAACTTGCTTGGTCCCAGGGTATGGGCACCATATAATATATATTACGACTAGCAAATTACGTAAATTCCCAATCTCCAAAACTCACTTATTTCATATTACATAAGTCTGATATACATGAAAAAATACCGAGCTTTGAAAATATTACGCAACTCGCAGACGGCAATTTTAATGAATACTGACTATCCAAAGGTCTCTCTACTTTTCACTCAAAACAAATACTGGTGATTACTTTAAGTGAACTTTTCTAAAACCAGCCTGTTACTTTAGTTCTTAGTCAGGGAAAGCAAGAAGAGTGAGTACTGTATCAAGTATTGGTGATGAAAATAATACACATATTCTATAGAAAAATAATGAAAATTTAAAAGAGTTAACACCTAAAATCAATCACTCAAAATTGAAATTAAACTAGACCTAAGACTTAAGACAAAATATTTCAGAAAATAGTACAAACACTTGTTTTGTAGAATTAAATTTCATGAATTTTTTTTTTATAATCAATCAAAAGAGGTAACTCTTCAACACTCTAGTTGATATATAAAAATGAAACTTACATATAAGTAACTGTTACTCTCATGTCATTTGGTTCAAACAAGGTTAGAGAAAAGTTACGAATTTTGATAATGCACTTCACTTTAATTACACACTCCCAGTTACAAATAATCTCCAATGTAAATTACATAAAATGCTCTTTGCCATTTACTTCTGAACAAACACAATTACATATCAATGTTTCACAAACACATGAAACTTTTGAGAGACAACACAATTCACGTATTAGAGGCAATACCATTCAGGTTTGAAAAGTACTTGAGAGAGGAACGATGGGTTTTGAAATATCAGGCTGGAATTCTCTGTCTGCCATGCCTTACTATCCACTTATATATGAATCCTAATTCATTCCATAACCTTCAAGCAAACCCAAGCAAAACATTACACATGCTCTGGGTTGATTCATAAAACGTCAGGTTGCCAACTCACCAATATGGAAGAAGGGTACTACGTTGCTGCCGAGGCAACACTCTCAGGTAACTCCACCTGACTTCCTCTCGTTATATTACAAAAAATAAAAACCCTAATCTAGAATCTTCATGCATTTACTAACCCTGAGGAAAAACTTGAGAAGATTGAGTAAGATATTGTAACAACACTATGTGAAAAAAAAAACTTGATTTTTAAACAAATAACCTAAATTTACATATACTGAGCTGAATGAATATAAAGCTAAATGAATAACGGAAGGGTTATGTAATTTACATATATTTACTTATTCCTACGTAAGTGGGACCAACCTTACAAGCTTTCTATACATCTCCTAAATACACAAATGGAATACATGCATAAGATATTTACGCTCATGCTAGACCAACTTCGTAAGAATATATACATATATATATATATATATATATATATATATATATATATATATATATATATATATATATATATATATATATATATATATATATGAATATATATATATATATATATATATATATATATATATATATATATATATATATATATATATATATATATATATATATATATATATATATGCATATATATATATATATATATATATGTGTGGGTGTGTGTGTATATATATATATATAATATACATACACACACAGACATTTATATATATATATATATATATATATATATATATATATATATATATATATATATATTAATTATGAATATATATGTATATATATACATATATATATATATATATATATATATATATATATATATATATATATATATATATATATATATATATATATATATATATATATATATATATATATATAAATTATGAATATATATATATATATATATATATATATATATATATATATATATATATATATATATACATATGTATATATATATATATATATATATATATATATATATATATATATATATATATATATATATATATATATATATATATATATATATATATATATATATATATATATATATATATATGGGTAATTTGAATGGAATGAATTACTACCAATTATGTCACGTGGTGGGCCGGGAAATTGGGTAAAACTCGCTGGTAAGAGACTGATGTCTCGCCAGGTAAATCCTCGGACAGCTAGGTAGCGTCAGGTTCCAATTTCATTTATGGTCTCTCGTGACATGGTTGGTTTCGACCTGGCCTTTCATTAGAAGGGGCTAGCGGTCGATCCCAAGTATGAGCTAGAAATTTGTTTCTATTTGACCACGATGTTGTGTTGATATTTATCCATATTGACTCATTAGGGGTAATTTGAATGAATTACTACCAATTTTGTCACGTGGTGGGCCGGGAAATTGGGTAAAACTCGCTGGTAAGAGACTGATGTTTCGCCAGGTAAATCCTCGGACAGCTAGGTAGCTTCAGGTTCCAATTTCTTTTATGGTCTCTCGTGACATGGTTGGTTTCGACCTGGCCTTTCATTAGAAGGGGCAAGCATTCGATCCCAAGTATGAGCTAGAAATTTATTTCTATTTGAACACGATGTTGTGTTGATATTCATCCACATTGACTCATTAGGGGTAATTTGAATGAATTACTACCAATTGTGTCATGTGGTGGGCCGGGAAATTGTGTAAAACTCGCTGGTAAGAGACTGATGTCTCGCCAGGTAAATCCTCGGACAGCTAGGCAGCGTCAGGTTCCAATTTCTTTTATAGTCTCTTGTGACATGGTTGGTTACGACCTGGCCTTTCATTAGAAGGGGCTAGCGTTCGATCCCAAGTATGAGCTAGAAATTTTTTTCTATTTGAACACGATGTTGTGTTGATATTTATCCATATATATATATATATATATATATATATATATATATATATATATATATATATATATATATGTGTGTGTGTGTATATGTATATACATATATATATATATATATATATATATATATATATATATATATATATATATATATATATATATATATATATATATATATATAAAGTAAGGTATAATCGATGAGTTTGTTGCTTGATTAAAGACTAGAGGCAACCCATAGCCTTGTTTGCTCAAGGCGCTTTAATACTTTAGACTTTAGGGGAGTTCAATATGCTCAGCAATCAAGAGTTCATCCAACTACATCGTTTTACATCAATAGTTCCATTACCATAACGAAGTACCACACATAATTCGGTGAATTTGTCAATTAGGTCAATGTGTTTATCAACAAATATAATTCCTAAATACCGAATATCATGTTTGTGTTCCCGTGTGCGTAGTTGCGAAACGGAATGCATGTATTGGGGATATTATATTTGTGTCTGTCTAAGAATGCGTGTACAGTACGTGTGCATGAATATCGTTTTAATTACTGGGAGCCGATAAACAGTTTATCTGCAAAATTTATTATTGAAATTATGAAAATTATTTCTTTGATTTAAATGATTAGAATTATTATTATTGAAATTATCGAAATCTTTATTAAGCTTATTATTATAATCATTAAAATAATTATCAAAATTTATGAAATTATTATTAGCGGAATTATTTAAACATAATTTTGGAACAGGACAAGTTTTACGAACTTTATCAGAAATAAAATGTTAGGTAATGAAGAACATACTTCCCTTCGCATCTTCACCAGTTGAATCCTATATTGCCCAAATTTCATAAAAAGTACGAATGTTTAAATGCTTGTGCTTGTGTGTGCATGAAAATGTATTATCTCCTCCCCTACTGTGATTTGAGAATGAGGTGATGAAATTGCACTTGTACGACTATCGTAGTCTTTCTTTATTTGTAATGACCATGCCAAGAGAATTTCCCAATGTTAGATTATTAAGGAATTATATCTCATGATACAGAAACTATTTTTTTCATTCTTCAGGACGGATTCGAAGTCTTGCAAGTAAATGGCAAAAATATTGTGGTACAGAGAAATGATAAATGCAAGGATATGCAAATTCCTTGGTTGTTCGCATATTTTGTTTAATTAATCATGAAAAGCAATATATTTCAGGTATTTCATTTTATAAAATCAATTATGCTTAATATGCATGCTTTCCTGTACTATAACATGTTGCCTGAATTAAAGTCTAACTTAGAAGAGTTCTGAATTATACTTTCCTTGACAATATATAAAACCCAGTAAATCTCCTGAAGTCACTGCCGAAATAAGTGCTTAAGAACAAGGAAGACATACGTCTCAACATAAAACCTGTCGTTATCGTTAACTTGTTACATGAATTTGATGCACTGTTTTATTACAGAGTAAGGAATTCCGCTTAATTTTAGTAACATGAAAAAATCATTATAACTGAAATATAGTTTTATTTTCTTATAAAGAAACTAAAGGAGTAAAATATGATGAAAATGTGATAGAATATGTAAAGGTGAGATAAATTTTAATTATTTAGTCAACTTTTTACATATTTCGGAAAAAAAAATCACGAAGTATTGCCAGTTCATGTCCATATGATATTTAAACTCAATGTTGTTCAGAGGATTTAATCACGAATTAATAAGATTCCTCCATAATTATTTATTTATGATTTAAAACAGAAATTCTATAAAATTCCAAAAGGAGATTGGTAATGGTTGGCATATATGGACGTGATAAGAACTTTTACTTGCTCAAAATGCTTTGAATTTATTATATTTCCACTAATACTGTTACCCAGTACTTTCTTCTTCCCTCCAATGAAAAACCCTCCTCGTTTCTTTTAACATGTTTATCTTTGTCTATGTGCGTTTCTTGATAGGGCACATTCATATACGTGTATGATTTTCATCGGTAAGAGTAAGTTTCTTCACGCTTTTACACACTAAGAATCCTTAAGGTATATCAACTAGCAGCAGTGCAAGCAGCCATAGAGCTTTCACGCTTAACGAGTTTGCACTTGAATATTAGTATCTCTCAGCACAGGAATAACATGTGGTTTAACCTTAAGTGATCAAGTGTTACTTGCAACACATTGGTAAGTGAAGTCAGAGCGGTAAAATTAAGATTTTTTTTTTTTTTTTCTGGTAACATTTCTTAGCATGGATATGTATCAAGAATTAAATAGGGCGTTCTTGTGTTACCCAAAGAGAGGCAGTGAAATCTTGTTACAAAAGTTATACTAGATCTAATAATTTGTCTAGAATATCACGCGATAATGTAGTATAGTATGTCACCTGATAAAATAGTGAAATATTCGCATGTCCAAGCTAGGATATTCAAAAAATGGTTTCATATGCTAAATTTTGTTGTATATCGACATTATAAGAAAAAAAAAGTTATAATTTTAGAATCAAATTCATTTAATTGCACCAAAATATTTGCTCATACAGTTAGAGCTTTAGTAGCGATTGTTACATTCTTTATATATAACCTTAAAAGCCCATTCAATTGTAAAAAAAAATATTTATTACGATATTTTTCATGTTATTTTGCCATTACATTCAAGCTATATATCAGTTTAGAGAGATCGGTGCAACTGTATGGACAGAGTCGTGGAATGACAATGAAAAAATATCGAGCAGTTTGTATATATTGGAAAAAAATCCTCAGAAGAATATTGGGATTCAATGGTAGGACAGGATTATAAATGAAACTATAAGAGAGATTACTCAAGTGCCATATGTGGAAGATATCAGAGTGATGGGTAGATGGAGAAGGTTTGAGCATGCTCCTCACCCTCCCCAATATAGATTGTTTCACCAAACTCTCAACTGGGCTTACAAAGCGCTAGAAGAGTGAGTAGACCCAGGAGTATGAAGCCTGGAGTAGCTGACGATGAATGGAGAAGTATCAATTTAAAAGCTCATCATAGCGATGACTGGCGAAATCTTTGTGTCACTAGGCGTAGGAAGACATGCTAATGATGAAATTATTATTATGTCATTTAGCATGCATACGTATATTCGTCCTTCTATATATGTATGTTAGGAGGATAAAATACATGTTAGTAGTATACACTACCTCTCATAAATTACGGCTAAATCTTTAGATATAACGCAAACACAAACACACACCCGTTTCACAACAGTATGATTATGCTCTCTCCCCTCCACACAAGGGACGGGGAAAGCTTAGCTTCTCTCTCTCTCTCTCTCTCTCTCTCTCTCTCTCTCTCTCTCTCTCTCTCTCTCTCTCTCTCTCTCTCTCTCTCTCTCTCATATATATATATATATATATATATATATATATATATATATATATATATATATATATATATATATATATATATATGCATGTATGTATATATATATATATATATATATATATATATATATATATATATATATATATATATATATATATATATATATATATATATATATATATATATCTTCTGGTAAACAGCTACTTATATTCTAATAACAATATAAAAGCGCTGAAGTCCTTGTTTTACATTTTCTCCTAATACTATGTGAAGTTAGTTTTTACCTCTGTCCGATTGTCTGTCTGTTTGCGAATAATTTTCTGGCGAAAATTTTACACTTAGAGCGCTGCCCCTTACAGGGATTTATCATTATGTTGAGACGTGCAAGTTATTAAAATTTTAAGGGCATAGGTCAAGGGTCAAGATCAAGGTCAAGGACGAGCCAAAGGCTGACCAAATTAACCTTAGCCTTAACCCCACATTCACGAATGGATGTCACACCGACTTCAAATACACCTTCGGTCTAAATTTTTTCTGGGAAAGGCAAGTTGGTTTCGAGAAATAAGCTCCTGTGTTGGAGGTTTGCAGTTTCGGAAAGCTTTTCTAGTTTTACATAGTCATTGAATTTTATTCTTGGTTATATCATAGACTCTTAAACTTACTTTTATGTACATTGTTGGTTTTCATACATGTCTGCAGAAATTTAGTTTCTTATACCTAGCGCGAACTTCTTAGCTAAATCATGAAGTGTGGAAATATGTTTATGTTGGATAGGATATCTCTCATCAAGTCATGCATGTTCTTCTTTTAAATCCAGCAGGCGTCACATATATAACTGATGTATTGATTTTCTATATATACAAGAAATGGATCATGTCAGACAACCTTTTATATAAAATTTCTTTGTTGACAATATATTCATGCATAAACAGTTTTACCATTTAGATCAACCTGCTAAAAATAGTTTTATTGGAATTTTTTATTAATACTACAGGGAGGGAAGGGGTGACAGCAGCCTAAAAAAGACGCAGGTAGCAAGACAGATGGTATGGACATTTGTTGAGGAGGGAGGAAGAGTATATAGTCCGCAGAGTCATGGTAATGGAGGTTCCAGGAGGGCGACTGAGAGAAAGACCAAAGAAGAGGTGGAAGGGCTGCATCAGGGAGTATATGCAGATAAACAAGGTAAATGAAAACGTAGTATATGATAGATCAAGCTGGAGAACACGCGTCAAACACATGATCCATTGTAAATGGGTTAATAATACTGCAAGGAAGAAGATATAGAAAAACTTCAGATCATAAAAACACACCGAAATAGTTCATTTTAGGCAAGTTTCAAGTGTTCACCAGCATAACACGAATTTGCATCCTTATGATTAATTCAAGGCCTGCTTCTGGACTCACATAACAGCTGCCTGAAATGGCACTGCCATGTTTTGCTTGGGACTCGTAAGATATATTGTCAAGGTTTATGTGCAAGAGAACCAGGAAACTAGCCAGGAAGGGGTGACAAACAGACAGTCTAAAGGGAATAAGGGACTATCTTCGGAAATACAAACACCCAAGAAAGGTTTTGAGGACTTTATTGCAATGTATAATGTCTGAGTTGCTAGTCTTTGTTTCCTCATTATGTTATAATGAAGTGTTACGAGATTGTGATATAAGGGAAAGTGTTGTAGGCGACAGTTGTGTTCAGAAGTCCGCAAGTCATAATTATCGAAAATACTTACATGTGACCTTTTTATAAATTTCATAGAAACGCTAAGGAATGAGAACACAGCTAATTCTATTTATATATTTCTTAATAGAAACAATCGCATTAGTAACTCATCGACTATCTCTCCCTTTTTCTCCTCTATTCCTTCCCTTTATTCCCTCCCTCTCCTTTCCTCCTTGCCTTCCTTACGATGTTTTATATCCAGCCATAGGCAAAACTTACGGTGTGTTAATAACAAGTGGCTTCAATTTGATGTTATCCATAATTTGAATTTTACAAATATAGGACCTTCCTCAGTATTTTCTTTTCTTATCTCTAAATAATTACATTTAAAGAACTTGCGATAACACGGAAAGTGTTGTAGACAGGGTTTATGGTCAGTAATCAATCTGTCAGATATATTTAAGATGGATAAATAGTTCTTTTATGGATTTATAAGTAATGTAATGAAATGATTGTTGGCAAAGATTATGAAAATAAGTGTCCCGTTGTTTATTATTACCCTACATACAGAAAATCACTTAAGTAACTTATTGGCCGCGTCTTCTCTCTATTCCCTCCCTCTCTCCCTCTATTTTTCTCTCCCTTTCTCTCTCTATCTATTCTCTCCCTCTCATTCCTACATCCTTTTCCAACCGCCATGTTTTTTAAGATAATCGATATCCAAACAAGAGCTATTCTTATAAGGATTTAAAAATAAACACCTTCAATTTGACTTTAACAAAATTATACAGTATATAGGCAAAAATTAAGGTGAAACAAACATTCTGTGTTTTCAGAATTAATCCGAATTTACTTCTTAAGTTAGTTTAAATTTACATCTGTAAGAAATTAGGCGGGATTACAAGGATTCTAATAAAATATCCTTAAATTGAGGTGGTCAATTATTTACAATATTTTTTTTTTCTCCTATTTTGGCCGAGAAAAATGCAATTTCACAGCAGCAGCAATATCTACATTCTAAATTTTTTATCATTTTATGTAACCCACATTCAGCACGTGAAAATTTCCTAGGCCACGGCAATATTTTGTAGCAATCTTGGAAGAAAAATTAAATCTTTATTACGTTTTGATTGAGAGAGTTTTAGGTTAACCCAAACGTAAATTCAGTCGAAAACATTTTCAATTTTATATCAGTAAAAAGTAGAATGCATATTATTAATTGAAAATCATGGTAATTGCGCTTTTAACAAAAAGACATCATCTTCGGTGAAACAAAACATTTTCTTTCATGCAAAAGGGAAATCCAGTCTTCTTTCTTCCACTCTCTCCCTAATGACAGGGGAATGGAAAAAGTAATTCTTGAAATTATTCGTGGAAACTTTAGATTATTGAAGGATATATTTATTGAATCCATGGATCTGATGTCATCACATTGTCCTTCTATTTTCATCACGTGAAATGTATTTCTATGTGGAAGAATTTTTTTCCACGATGATTTCACTATTATGTTGTTATGCTCCTAGTTAGTAGGCAGTAAGTTGGTCAGGGCACCAGCCACCCGTTGAGCTACTACCTTTAGAGAGTTATGTCGTCTTTTGACTGGCCAGACAGTACTACGATGAATCCTTCTCTCTGGTTACGGTTCATTTTCCTTTTGCCTACACATACACTGAATAGTCTGGCCTATTCCCTACATATTTTCCTCTGTCCTCATACACCTGACAACACTGATATTACCAAACAATTCTTTTTCAGCAAAGGGTTAACTAATGCACTGTAATTGCAATTGCTATGGTAAGCAACTCTTCTAGGAGAAGGGTACTCCCAAATCAATCCATTGACCTCCAGTCTTTGGTAGTGCCATAGCCTCTGCACAGTCTTCCACTGTCTTGGGTTAGAGTTCTCTTGCTTGAGGGTACACTCAAGCACACTATTCTATCTAATTTCTCTTCCGTTTTTTTTTTTTGGCAAAAGTTTAGGTAGTTTATTTAAGCGATATGCATTCTAATGTTGTTACTTTTCTTAAAATATTTTATTTTTCCTAATTTTCCTTTCTTCATCGGGCTATTTTCCCTGTTTGGGCCCCTGGTCTTATGGCCTCCTCCTTTCCAAACTAGGGTTGTAGCTTAGCAAATAATAATAATAATAATAATAATAATAATAATAATAATAATAATAATAATAATAATAATAATAGTATATAATGCAGATCATTCCTGCTTCAACCAGGTATTTCTCATAAATTCCTTATTAAAATTGTATCTTACTATTTTTTTTCCATTGCACCAGGTTTTGCATATTGAATGAGATCTGATTCCTTGAGATATTCTGGGGATTTTTTTTTCTATAAATTTTCCCTTTCCATAAACTTGTACATAAGTTTACGGAAGCTGTAACAATTAATTTTATATCTAAGGGATATCTAATTTGACTTTCGTGAAAAAAAAATTATGAAAGATATTATTCTTACGACGATTAAATCAGAAAGAGGACTTCGTAAATGACAACGGCCTTATATATATTGTGAGAGCTAGATAGGAACTTTTTAGAATAAGGTAATTTTTTGAGAATTGAGTTTTATTTCGGTGGTTCTAGGCTTAGGGGTCCGTACCGCCATGCATCAGTGCAGGAAATCTGAATAAAACAAGATTTAATTATTAATAATAGATAGAATATACAGAGATTTTTCACCTTGGCTTGCACAAGTTAGTTTGGACCCCAACCACCAGTTGTTCACATTCACTAACATCATTCTGAGAGATTTGTCACTATATGATATATTCATGTAATCACAAGCAGTTGTTTTCAACTTAATCCATTTAATTTGTTAGTATATCATTATAAAATAAAACATATCTAATATTTCTACTACTAAGAAATCTAATTATCTATAAAAATCATCACTGCTGAGAAACATTAATTGGAAGAGGCAATATTTATGTCGGCAATAGTTATTAATTGTGCACATATGCAGGTCTCTCTCTCTCTCTCTCTCTCTCTCTCTCTCTCTCTCTCTCTCTCTCTCTCTCTCTCTCTCTCTCTCACATTAATGATGACTCTTTGATTCTCGGACAAAGTCAAAGCCTCTTTAAATGTTACGTTGCTTTTTGCTATTGCTATATGACTTATCTAGGTTTTATCGATACCCTTATTTTTATACATCCGGAAATGGTCAGTTGATAACAAAGTTTCATCTTCTGTTAACCTTTCATCTAACTGAAGATTGGTTCCTTATTGATAAGTAGACTTAGATTATTGTACTTATTCACTGTATCAACCATTAAGTAATGACAATATGTTCATGCCAGAGGGTATCTATGAAAATAAAGGTCGCAGTGTTTCACATGATGATTGGGGTAAGTAAACCCGTTATCAGGACCACAGTTGCAAAGAATTGTATAGGGAAATATTGTTTTCTTACTGCTCTTTACCGACCTTCCTCCCAGACTTTATAAATATGTATTTTTGTTACTGCGAGTACTGCTAATCAAATCAATTTTCATTATTAATTAACTATCTTGATAACCATTCCATATCTAACGAATATGAAATTCAATAGTTGCGGACCAAAACCTCAAATATTCTTAAAATAATCTTGGTCCCGATGAAACGATAGTGAAAAGTAAACAAAAATGTTCTTTTCTAAGCCAGTTATGAATAAGGTACATATACAGTAAATGATGTAAAATGTACACCCCCAACACCCAAAAAAATAATTCAGACGCAAAGTTTAAAGAATTGAAATAATTCATCTACCTTCATTGTATTTCAGAAGCCAATTTTCGAAAATATAAATAAATGATTATATCCATCACCCAATAATCAAGTTAATGTAAATCCACTAAAGTAAAGTTAACTGCAAGTGTTAAAGAATGGTAGTTACATGTAGCTTTCGCTTCCAAAATCCAAAAAAATATATTCAGTATTTTAGGGAGGTACATGATTAAGATAATTTTCAAAAGTCTATTTAAGACTTTATGACAAATCACTCAAGTAATGGAAATATTTATTCAACTATAGTAATGGATATCAAGCTCACTTACCACAAGTTTGAAAGCTTCATAGCAATTGTCATCAATTCGATGGCTCGGAACAATGATTGATTTACCAGGTTAATTGTAACTGAAGGGGTGGAAATCTGGATTTTTTTTTCTATTTAAAAGAACAAATATGCATCCCCTTTATGATGATAATCAAGTTGAGTATGATCATTCTTAGCGTGGATGAGTATTCTATTCTCCCATGCTTCAATAGCTTCTTCGATATATAATCCAGCTGATTCATACATATAAACATGCATGTATGCATGCATGTTTTACAACAGTAAAAGCATGAATATAATGCAAATTATATTGGCCCAACTTCAATTCTGTTGTATATTCAACTTGAATGTGATCAAAAGTAAACTGTTTTTCTAAAGCCTAAGGAACCCCGTAGCTTGAGTATTGGTGAGACATATTTCATGCCAGGATTCCCCAATTTAGGCAAAATCAATGATTGAACTGAGAGAGAGAGAGAGAGAGAGAGAGAGAGAGAGAGAGAGAGAGAGAGAGAGAGAGAGAGAGATTCTAGAAATTAACATTTGAGTGGTCAATTTCTCTTAATGTACTCGTAAATTTTTAACTTACATAATTTTGTTTTTTTGTTTACCCATGGTACCAAAATACACTAGGTCTAAATTAATATGTATGTTATCATTTTCTGGCATGATTTCATATTCGTATTGTCAAGAATTTCTCTTTTTGTGTCATCGCGTAATTAATACTTACTCCTGAATCTGAAATGATGAAAGGAATTTTGGTTTCCTATAAAAATATATATAACGCAATAAGAATAAAGTAGGGATTACGTAATGTTACCACGTACCGGTTTGGGTTTCAATAATCAAAATTGGTGCAACACCTATAGGTCAGTGGATCACTTC
>NC_090733.1:32236479-32253979 GCF_036898095.1 Palaemon carinicauda
CAATCCTCTCTCCTTCCAACGATATTTCATTTTCTATTGCCTACCCTGTTCTCATCCTCTCTTTATTTCTTCTATTTATCTTCAGCCCCACCTTGCATGATATTACATGTATCCTGTTAAGCAAGCATTGCAAATCAATGTGGTGTTCTACTAAGAAGGACGGAATCATCAGCATACTCTAGGTCTGTTAAATTCCAATCACCAATCCAGTCCAATCCTTCTCCAACATCTCTGACTGTTCTACACATTACAAAGTCCATTAGAAGGATAAACAACATAGGTGACAACACATTCCCTTTGGGTACTCCACTGTTCAATGGAAACTCACCAAATAAGACTCCATTAAAATTAGCTTTGCACTTGTTATACTCATGAACATACTTAAGAGGAATTTAATAATAACACAGGTGTCTCCACAAAATTGGCTTGTGCAATCTGTCAAAGTTTTTTCATACTTCACAAATACCATCAAACGGGGATTTCTATATTCTACACCTTACTTTACAACATGTGCCAAAATGAAACTTTGGTCAGTGCAGCGTTTACCTTTTATGAAATCTGCTTGTTCATCCCTTAGATTTTCACCAATCTTTCTTTACAGCCTCTTAAAAATAAGCATGCTATATATTTTCATAACAACTGACATAAGGGTTATGCCTTTATAATTACTGCAATTAATCGAGTCTCCCTTTTTAGCTATTTTCACGAACACTCTTCCCTCCCATTTATCAGGTTTTGCCTCTTCATGCCACATTCTACAAAATAATCTTATTAGTCTTGGAGTCACTTCATTTTCGGACAGTATTATTTCGGAAGTTATTCCATCATATCCTCGGGCTCTCCACCTTTTTAGGTTTTTTGGGATAACTTCGACTTCAAACACGCGGAATTCATTCATGGGTATATCAAGGTCTTCATCAGCTTCAGATATATAAATTAAATTATTCTCTCCTCCGTATGTCCTATTCATAACCTCACTAAAGCGTTCCTTCCAACGTTGTCTTTCTTCATCTTCTGTTGCTATAACAAAGCAATCTCTCTCTTTGATTGGTATATAATTCTTCTTTGCCCCAGATGAGATTTCAATAATAATTCTATGAGCAATTCTCAAACCATAGCCACTTCCTGAATTCATAGCTTTGACGACCTCGTCTGCTCTACTGTCTAAACAATCTCTTCAGTCATTCCTGGCTTTTCTTTTTGACCTCGCTCAATACTTGAATACTTAGTAAGCTCTACCTTGTAATTTTAATTACTTCCTTGAAAGCTTTCATCAATAAATTTCTGTCTTTGTCTCCTTCTCATAGTATCCCAAGTATCACTCGATATCCATTGTTTTCTCCTGGTAACTGTTTCTCCCAAGACTTTAATAACACCTGACTGATATATCACACCATTCTTCATTAATTGTCTGTGCTACATGTCTTAAAGTCTCTAAGACTGTGAATCAATTCCTACATTCAATTGCAAATGTTTCCCTGTGCTCTTCCTCTAGAATATTAGTTGTATCAAACCTACAAATTCTATCTATCATTCTGTTTGATGCTCTCAGTTTTAATTTCAGTGTAGCAAAGAGGACCTGGTGATCATTACCAATATATAAACCTCTATGGTTTCTTACAATTCTCGAGTCCTCCTTCTCTTTTGATTATTGGCAATGAGATTTATTTGATTTTTGTAATTGCCAAATGGTGCAATCCATGTATATTTGTCGATGTTCTTATGTTGAAACAGACTACTTCCAATGACAAGGCTGTTTGCTGAAGAGAAACTTATAAAACGTGTACCATTTTCATTAGAAACTTCAACAAGACCCTCGACACCCATCACATTCTCTATCCCTTGATTATTTCTTCAAATATTAGCATTGAAGTCGCCAATAACAATTTTCAAATCTCAATTAAGGAATCTCATCTATTATCCTCTGCAGTTTTTCATAGTATTCAACTTTTCTTTCTTCACAGGGAATCATTTGTTGGGGCATAGCAAACTATAATACTCATATTGCACTGCTTTGATTTGAACTTTGCTAGTAACAATATACTGTTTACAACTCTTCATTCGGTAAATGCCTTTTCTACTCTTGGTAGTATCATCATTCTTACCCCTACTCTTCATGCTCCAACTGATCTTCCTGATTAAATATATATATTGCCTTGGTCTGAAGTTTCCTTACGTGTTTCACAGAGGGCCAAGATATCCAAACTACATATCATAAATTCACTCACCACTCGCTATAAACTTTCATTGTTGAAAACTCAAGAATAAGTAGAGAAATTACTTGTGATGAAGATAGGAACTCACTACAAAGAGATCTAAACAAAATATATGAATGGGCGGAGATAGATAGGATGGTATTTAACTCCGATAAATTTGAATCAATAAATCATGGAAACATAAAAGGAATGGTATATGCATACAAGGGACCTAATAATGAGAAAATCACAAACAAGAAAGCAATTAAAGACCTTGGTGTAATGTTAAATAGGAATATGTTATGCAACGACCAAGTAGCAACACTGTTGGCTAAATGTAAAGCAAAAATGGGAATGTTATTCAGACACTTTAAAACAAGAAAAGCTGAACACATGATTATGCTTTACAAAACTTATGTACGTAGTACACTCGAGTACTGCAATGTGATATGGTACCCACACTACCAAAAGGATATTGAGCAAATAGAGAGTGTACAAGGGTCCTATACTGCTAGAATAGAAGATGTTAAGGGCCTTGACTACTGGGAAAGACTGCAATTTTTAAAACTATACAGTCTAGAAAGGAGAAGAGAACTCTACATGATAATACAAGCATGGAAGCAAATAGAAGGCATTTATGAAAACATCATGGAGCTAAAAATATCAGAAAGAGCAAGCCGAGGTAGATTGATAGTGCCAAAAAATATACCAGGTAAACTAATAAAGGCGCACAGGACATTAATTCACTACGCACCAGCATCTATAATGCAGCGACTATTTAATGTGCTGCCAGCTCATCTAAGAAACATATCAGGAGTGAGCGTAGATGTGTTTAAGAATAAGCTCGATAGATACCTAATATGCATCCCAGACCATCCAAGACTGGAAGATGCAAAATACACAGGAAGATGCATTAGCAACTCTCTGGTGGATATACGAGGTGTCTCACACTGAGGGACCTGGGGGATCCCAAACAAAAAATAAGACAATAAGGTATGGCTCTCTCTCTCTCTCTCTCTCTCTCTCTCTCTCTCTCTCTCTCTCTCTCTCTCTCTCTCTCTCGAGAGAGAGAGAGAGAGAGAGAGAGAGAGAGAGAGAGAGAGAGAGAGAGAGAGAGAGAGAGAGAGCGAGAGAGAGAGTTCAAGAATTAGTTAGATAAGGTCATTAAAACTCTAGATGCTTATGTATCCAATATTTAATGTTAATTCAATGTGCCCAAGGATTACAGAAGACCGCTAGCTACTTTGTAAGTTGGTGCTCGAATTGTATTTCTTTCGGGTAAAGATCCCATGTTCCAAAGATGTTCAATGACCACCTAAAAACAATGTTAGAACGATATAAGCCCGTTTTCCTTGCGAGTTTCAAAAATTCATCATTAATCGAATGCCAAGCCCCAAATCTACCAATTAGCTACGATGGTGAAGATGGGTTGATTTCAGAAAACCTGAATTTGAGAGGTATATGTACAGAAGAATTATCATTGATTTTTATCTTTCTTCGTGGCTGGCATACAGATAACCAGGACGAGGGTTCAAATCACCGCCGGTCTGATATTATAGCCTTTGGGTGATTCCACCTGGGGCTCTGATCCCTGGGTCGTTAAGCGAATCTGGACTTTAATGTATTAATATATATGGCTGATTTGAAATATGAAACAAACACGTTTAATATATATATATATATATATATATATATATATATATATATATATATATATATATATATATATATATATATATATATATATATATATATATATATATATATATATATATATATATATGTGTGTGTGTGTGTGTGTGTATGTCTGTGTGTGTGTTTGTGTGTGTGTTTTTGTCTGTAAATAGATACATATTTAGCTAAATACTGATTATTCATACGTTCCTTATACATTTTATTATTTAAAGCGGAAATTTAGTTTATTGCTATTTTAATATGGCAGATTCATAGATTAATATCAACATAAAAGTAATCAAGTGTTTTTTGTACTAGAGATTATCTATCGCAATTTTTTTTCCTTATTAACTTGTATATGGAACCAAGTTCAAATATATATATATATATATATATATATATATATATATATATATATATATATATATATATATATATATATATATATATATATATATATATATATATATATATATATATATACTGTATATATATGTATATATAATTATATATTTATATATATATATATATATATATATATATATATATATATATATATATATATATATATATATATATATATATATATATATATATATATATATATATATATATATATATATATATGTATATATATATATTTATATATATATATATATATATATATATATATATATATATATATATATATATATATATATACATATGATAAATTTTGCACATTTTTACGTGTTTTTCATATTCAAATTAAGAGTTTCCAGACATTAATATATCAAAAATATATATGGCTTATTTGAATATATATATACATATATATATATATATATATATATATATATATATATATATATATATATATATATATATATATATATATATATATATATATATATATATATATATATATATATATATATATATATATATATATATATACTGTATATATATTTATATTAAAATGACAATAAACTAAATTCCCGTTTTGAAATAAAACGGATTTTGAGTGAAGCGAAAAATCTATTTTTGGGTGAGATAGCCATGTCGTCCTGATGGAAGTTCCTATAGGGTAGCTTCCTAGGGTATATTACAACTACGGCGATATTCCCAGAGAATTTACCTTAAGGTACCAGAATTCTAACTCCTGGAGCGAGTATCCCTCGTGAAAGGGATATCGCGACATATCAGAGGACGTATTCTAGACACGTCACATGGCAATCTACTACCTAAATAGAGATTCGTCTCGTAGGAGGGAGATTGACGAGATACGAATTCGGGAAGAAAAAGGGGGAGCCGCTCCCAAGGCCTCCCAATCCCCCGATTCGTATGCGTGCCTGGCGCCAATCCTGGCGCCATCTGTATTCCTTGTAGCGTACACGAGGTGCTACAGATACTGTATGTAGGGAGGGGTCCTACAGCCCTTTCTTAGAAAGGCAAGGGCGGGTCCATCAGGACGACATGGCTATCTCACCCAAAAATAGATTTTTCGCTTCACTCAAAATCCGTTTTTTGGGCTCAAGCCATGTCGTCCTGATGGAAGTGTACCAGAGCATTACTGTATCTGTGGATTCTCAGAACGTGCCGTACTCCCCGGAGATATTTATTCCCGGTCGACTAGACCTAGAGACCTAAGATGTTACCGTTATACATCTTTTCAACTAACTATAAACTATGTTAGAGCTTCCTGCCCCCTACAGGGAAGAGTCCTACTAGACTCTGGAAAGTCTCGAAGAGTACATATATCTATGTTTGAATACCAGGCAAGCTAATATAGTGGTCTCGCCCTATATTAAGTAAAGCATAGTTTGTATAGAACCACTGCGTCAATATATTGACCAGTAATCCGCACAATACTTGTATTGGACAAAGGTTTATATCCGCATAGGAAGAAACTAATAAAACCGCCCTCGTCCCTTTATGGGACGGAGTCCTCCCATTAGGGGACTTACATAAACCAATGCAACATAGCTTGCAAAACAGAACAATTCTATCAGAATTATCCCAGATAAGATACATAGAATTAAAATGCTCAATTATACCAATAAATTGACACAGGTGAAAGAGACGCAAGGTTCTCAAGAACAAGTTTATTGACAGATAATAAACAGACAGGTTAACAACAAATATATATATTTATATAAAAGAGGGTAACCCAAAACTTTAAGCATAAGTATGATAGTAAACAGAACTTGTTTATCTGAAAGAAAAACCATTAAACACCACTTTAATGAGATACCAAGGTATCAAGTCATAAAAAATCTGTATTACAAATCAATCACATTAGCGTTAGAAACGCTTGGCACACATGTCTGAACTTATGCAAGGTTCACCTTTGAAAGAAGGAACAGTCTATATGGGCACTTGGTGCCCTTATTTAGTTTGTAGTACAGTATGTACCTACACACTCACCCTGGACTTAATCGTCCCAATTAAGACCACTGTTCCTCGCAGAGTTAAACAGTAGGGTTAACTACACGACCCACTGCTACCACAGATCTCTTAAGTTCCTCTACTTGCTTCGCATAGTGGCGAAAGAACACCCTGGAAGACTTCCAGCCCGTGTATGAACGGAGATGTTCAAAATCCATACAATTAAAGAAATTTAGGGATGAGGCAACTTTCCTCGGATCGTGACCTGCGGGTGTACTGTCAGGATCCGCTCTGCGAATAAAATATGTCATTTTCGCTCTGAGTTGATTCAGAGATAAATTTGAGCCTGATGTTTCTCCCCTGAATAGTTGACTACCCTTGAAGTCTGAAGTTCTACGAAGATAGACCTTTAGGCATTCTACTGGACATAGAGATGCATCTTCTTTCAGAGGGCAGATTCTCCAGGGACCCCACCTGTTGGTGGGTAACTCATTCTTGGCGAGAAACGTAGGATCCGGAAACAGGTTCAGCTCCCCCCCATCCAGGAACTGAACACGACCTGCCTCTCTCGAGAGGGCTACGATCTCACTAACCCTGGCCCCGGACGCGAGTGCAAATAGGAAAATAACTTTTTGCGTCAAATCCTTTAACGCACATTCTTCATTGCTCAACAAGGAGGCGAAATGAAGAACTTTGTCTAAAGACCATGAGATGGGCTTTGGAGGTGCTGAAGGTCTGAGCCTAGCGCAGGCTTTCGGAACTTTATTAAAGATCTCGTTACCTAGGTCGATCTGGAAGGCAAATAAAATGGGTCTCATCAAAGCCGATTTACACACTGAAATCGTGTTAGCTGCCAATCCTTGGCCATGGAGGTGGATGAAGAAAGATAAGCAGAAATCTGTTGAGATCTCCTGCGGATTCTTTGCCTTTACAAAGGCCATCCATTTTCTCCAAGATGACTCATATTGCCTTCTAGTCGATTTGCACTTGTATTCCTCTAGGAAGTCTATGCTAGCTCTCGAAATCCCGAAACGCTTTCTCACCGCTAGGGCGAGAAAATCATGAGCTGCAGGGTCTGGGTTTTCTGTAATGAAGCGCAGACAGTCGACTTCTGGACTCGCTGGGTCAGAACTGGATGTGGTAGCGGCACGAACTTCATCTGTAGTTCCAACGCCAAGGGGAACCACATACTGTTCGCCCACTTGTGGGCCACTATTGCCGCTACCCCCTTGAAGGATCTCAGTTTGTTGAGGACCCTCAACAGAAGGTTGTGAGGAGGGAACAGATAAATCCTGGACCACCTGTTCCAGTCGAGGGACATTGCGTCCACTGCTTCCGCTAAGGGGTCCTCGTACGGGGACACGTACAGGGGCAACTTCTTGTTGTCTTTCGTCGCAAAGAGGTCTATTTGCAGTTCTGGGACTTGATTCAGAATGAAGGAAAATGATCCTGCGTCTAAGGACCATTCCGACTCTATCGGTGTGAACCTGGATAGAGCGTCCGCTGTCACATTGCGGACTCCTTGAAGGTGAACTGCCGACAGGTACCACTTCTTCTTTTCTGCCAATCGGAAAATGGCTAACATCACTTGGTTGAGAGGTGGTGACCTCGACCCTTGTCGATTCAAGCATCTCACAACCACCTCGCTGTCTGTCACCAATCTTATGTGGATCGAGTGACGCGGGGAGACTTTCTTTAAGGTAAGGAGCACTGCCATAGCTTCTAGAAAGTTTATATGAAAGGTCCTGAATAGCTTGGACCAAGTCCCCTGGACTTTTTTCCGATGAGAGTGACCTCCCCATCCCTCCTTTGAGGCGTCTGAGTGAATCGTCATCGACGGGGGAGGTGGCTGAAGAAGAACCGACTTCTTTAGATGTCTGGCTTGGGACCAAGGTCTGAGAAGAGTACGTAGCCGAGGCGGCACTGGTCTTCTCAGGTCTCTTCGCGCGTTTGATGCATACCTTCTCCAAACTCCGGTTGCATCCTTTAGCTGTGCTCTTAGCACTGGGTCTGTCACTGAAGCAAACTGGAGAGAGCCTAGTACCCTCTCCTGTTCGCGTCTTGATATCCTTTTGGAATCTAGAAGTCTCTTGACAGAGCCCGCTATCTCCTTCCTTTTCTTCATTGGGATGGAGAAACTGTGTGACAAAAGGTCCCAGTGGATTCCCAGCCACTGGAACTTTTGGGATGGAGAAAGTCGAGACTTTTTCTTGTTGATCTTGAAGCCTAGGTACTCTAGGAACTGGATCACCTGACTGGAAGCTTGTAAGCATTCGGTCTCGGATGCTGCCCACACCAGCCAGTCGTCCAGGTAGGCTACTACCTGAATTCCCTTTAGGCGTAATTGTTTGAGAGCTGCGCTCGCAAGCTTCGTGAAAATCCTTGGGGCTATGTTTAGCCCGAATGGCATGGCTCTGAAGGCGTACAGTTTCCGTTGTAGCCTGAACCCTAGGTAGGGGGAGAGTCGACGGCTGATTGGGATGTGCCAATAGGCGTCTGACAAGTCTATAGAGACTGAGTATGCCCTCTTGGGCAGTAAGGTCCTTATGTGTTGCAGTGTTAGCATCTTGAATTTGCAATTCACTATGAACTTGTTGAGTGGTGACAAGTCCAGAATGACTCTGAGCTTTTCCGAGTCTTTCTTGGGAACACAAAACAGCCTCCCTTGGAATTTGATGGACTTCACCTTTCGGATCACATTTTTCTCCAACAGTTCTTGAACGTACTCCTCCAAAATGGGGGTGGAGTGTTGGAAAAACCGAAGGCATGGGGGTGGAGTGCTGTACCAGCTCCAACCCAGTCCATTCTTGAGTAGGCTTTGGGCCCAGGGATCGAAGGTCCAGCGATCCCAGAATTTCATCAGTCTCCCTCCTACCGGTATCGTTTCACTTGGACTGCCGTCCTGAGGTCTTGCCTCCCTGACCACGACCACCTCTGAATCCCCTTCCCCTTGAGGGGCGCCTAGACGAGCCTCTGGCTGCTCCTCTAGGCTTTGCACGAAAGGAAGAAGACTGTCCTTCGAACGTTGGGGTGAATGTGGTTGACTGACCTGGCACAGCCTGGGGTACCCACTGAAAAGTAGTCGGGGTTTGTGCCACCATCTGGGGCACTGGAGGCAAAGGCAATTGCAGTTGCTGTTGCTGTCTATAAGGCTTGGCTGGCCGAGACGGTAGCCTAGTCCTCATATTCTTCCTCTTTGGTTGAGGACCCTCATCCGGGGAAGATTTTCTTTTGATAGCCAGGCCCCACTTCTGGAGAAGGTTTCTATTCTCCACGGCGGCCTTATCAACAACCTCTTTGACCACATCGGTAGGGAAAAGGTCTTTTCCCCAAATGTTGGAGGATATTAACTTCCTTGGCTCGTGTCTCACCGAAGCCCCGGTGAACACGAACTTCCTGCAAGCTCTCCTTGCCTTGACGAATCCATAAATGTCCTTCGTCACTGTGGCTAGGTGAGACTTAGCCACAACCATGAACATTTCATGGACCTTAGGGTCACTTGCCATCGTCTCAAGAGTAGTCTGATGAGACATTGAGGCAGCCAGTCTTTCTTTTGTCTCGAACTCTCTTCGTAAAAGAAATTCGGACAACTTGGGGAGGTCCTCGCCGAATTGCCGTCCGGCAATATCAGCCTCCAACTTTCCCACTGAGAATGTCAGATGGACATCCTTCCAGTCCTTGTGGTCCATAGGCAGAGCCAGCGACAAGGGTTTACACTCCTCCAGGGAGGGGCAAGGTTTGCCGGCCTCGATTGCCTTTAGGACAGCCGCAAACCCTTTTTGTAAAAAGGGGAAGGCTCTATCAGAAGAGGACACAAAAGAAGGGAGCTTCTTGCTCAATGCTGCTACCTTCGAATTCGAGAAGTCCCTCTCTTTCATCGAGGATGAAAGTAGGGCTTGACCCTTAGCATGGTCCATAATAATGACCTCTTTCGGCTCTGTCTCCTCCCTTGAAGCTGGTTCTTTTCTCAGCCGGACATAGCAGTCCGGATATGATGCCTTGCTGGGCCAAAATTCTACCTCCTCTAGGAGAACTGAACCCAGCTTATCCGAAATGACGATCTTACCAGTCGTCATTGGCATGTGCTCAGCATACCTCCATGGGTTAGCATCTGAGCATATGGGAAGGTCTTTCACATTGAGCCTTTTCCGGGGCCCATGTGATTCTGCTAGGGACTGCATACGCAGTTCCATTGCAGCCGCCTTCTCCTGATTCTCCTTCTGCATTTGTTGGATCATTCCAACAATCGAAGAGAGGGCCTGTCCCAGTTCTACTGGGAGACCAGCGGATGTTGAGGGGATGGGCTCCGGCATCTGAACCGGAGTAGCCGACACCTCGTCGACCCCATCCTCTGCGACATCCGGGGTTTGAACTTGATCCTGACCTTCTGCCAGGAGGTCTTCTTCCAAACCTTCGTCCACATCAGACATCCTGTCACACAACTGGATGTCTTGCATCGCATCTGCGACTTCCTCGTCCACCTGGACTAGGTCTTGGGGGATCTCCTCTTGAGGCTGGGGAATCACTGCTTCAGCTGATGCCTGGGGAAAAAGATACGCCCTCATCTTCTCACTAGGAAGATAAGGACCAGAGGTGTTCTTCTTGAAGCCCCTTACCCAAGTACGGAGCTTTTCCCTAGCTAAATCCCTTGATTCCGCCGTTCTAGGGGAATCAAAAGCCTCAGTAATCAGGTTAGTGCATACAGTACATACCTGAGGGTCCCAATACTGGAGATCATCCTTGGAGACAGCGCATGCTGCGTGTCTCCTACAACACTCATGTCCGCAGAGGTTCCTACTACGGACATTGCAGAAAACATTTCCGCACTTCGGAGGGTCCTCCTGTAAAGAGAAAAAATTTCCATGAGTATCAAGTGAACTATGTATCACTAGATATGCATAGTATAGCATAACAATTCATAAAGGAAAGACACACACTTGTGTTTCCCTCACAACCCATTGTTGCAGCTTTCCAGATAATAAAATCAAAATTGGTTTATCTCTACTAGAGTAACCAATGCAAGGTTTCCAGAGGAAACAGGTGGAGCTCACACCTAGGCAATGATTTTAAAATCCTGGATAATAGACGGGGAAGAACTCTGCTTCCTGTCTGAGGGCAACAGCAAAGGGCTGTGCAAGAAAACACAATAGTGTTAGAAGATACAGTGCTGTACCTAAACTTTTACTATAGTTTTCTTCTTACTGTATATGCTATACAGAAGAATACTAGTACAGTATAGGAGGATGTGTGCCGGCCTGCCTTTGCCGGCCGGCACACACCACAATTAGCTTTAAAGTATACTACTTAACAGCTATAGGGCGGCAGCCTTCTGGTTCAAATGCCTGTGCCGGCGGCAGTAGCTGCCGGCCAGCAACAGCCAGTGTTGGCCGGCAATGACTGCCGGCCAGTAACTACACAAGGTAGTACCTAGCTGCCGGCCACACTCTTGGTGACCGGCAGACAAGGACTGACATAAGCCGGCCGGCAAAGGTACAAGACCGATGCCAGCCGGCAGCAAAAGAACCAGAAGACTACACCTGCCCGGCTGTCTGCCTCATAGGCCGGCAGCCGGGACAGGTACAGCACTAGAAGAAAATAGAATGGATGCCGGGATAAGAGTGTACACGACCCCCCAAGCCCGGCAACCGAAAGAGTGCATATAAGGAAGGGGAGAAACTTAATTCAGGCTTCCTTGACCAATGCCGTCCGGCTCTGTCGGCAGGCATGGATGAGGGACCAAGAGAGGTCCGGGCAGCACTCGAAAACATAAGACCCTTGCCGGCCAGCATCTCAGCCGGCCGGCAATGGCCTTAGTCAATTCCATATCCCAACCTATACTAGGTCCAGAAGTAGAATGACGTACAGTACAGTAATACCCCTGCCGGCCAGCTCTGCCGGCCGGCAAGGTACAGTACAGTAATGGCAAGGCCATTACGGAGATAGAGGGGGAAGGGACAAAAGGGTCCTGCCAACCTTGCTTTAGTGACAGATCACCCGCAGCCAAGAACTCTGTCTTAGCCTAAGGGAGATCTAAGGGAAAGGGCCAGCAATACTTGCCAGCTTCCAAAGCACCAAAGCAAGGAAGGCGTTGCTATTCCCAAGGGAAGATTTTATCCTCCCCAAGAACAGCAACAGGACTTAGTCTGGTCGATCACAAAAGGAGGAATCATACTACAGAAACCTTCGATAGTGACCTAAGGGAGCTAAGCTCCCTTTAAAAGTGTTAGGTCAGCGAGGGGAACTCTGCCCCAAGCCAGACAACACGGACTCAGACTAAAAAACTCTGTTGTTCTGTCCCTCTTTGAACCAGACTTTGCTGGAACAGGAAGGTACAGTAACACCCTAGTATAGTTTTATCGAAAATAAATTCGGAAAAAACCACTTAGGGATAAGCCCAAGGCTTAAACAGAGGGAAAGGGATTGCATACCTTCTCCGAAGAAAAGAAAGCAACCGGGGAGAATAATAAAGTATACTAAGGCTCCATAAGCAATTAACCTAGGCACCAAGAGAATCGATTACCTAATTCACCGAAACTCTCACGTATACAATCTTGGAAATATTCCACACAGTCTAAAATGTATAAAATATAGCCTAAAGCTTTAATAAACTTTTAATTACACTCGGAAAAACCAAAATCATGCATTAAGTACTAGGACCAAACGACTAGGCTACATGGCCTAGCGTAGGCCAGAATGGCGAATACTTCGCCAAATAATACTAAGCACGAAAGGAAATCCTATGTAAAGCTAAATAGCTAAAATTTATTAAGCAAAACAACCAGGAATGTCACTCTGACTAACTAATTTATACCTAGCGAGTGACAGTGTCCAGGACACCTCTGGTAGGCTACGGCTCTTGTATCAAAGATTAATCCTATTAATCACTCAAAATTTTACCAAGAGCCTACATTTATACATAACAGACACTATACTCAACTTATCCGAGGCCAACGAAGACGGAGAAGCCATGAAAAGCTGAATAAATCCAAGATTTGCGAGAAAAACAGGAAAAAACACCGAGTTGTTAAGCTACGCAAAAAGGAATGCAGATGGCGCCAGGATTGGCGCCAGGCACGCATACGAATCGGGGGATTGGGAGGCCTTGGGAGCGGCTCCCCCTTTTTCTTCCCGAATTCGTATCTCGTCAATCTCCCTCCTACGAGACGAATCTCTATTTAGGTAGTAGATTGCCATGTGACGTGTCTAGAATACGTCCTTTGATATGTCGCGATATCCCTTTCACGAGGGATACTCGCTCCAGGAGTTAGAATTCTGGTACCTTAAGGTAAATTCTCTGGGAATATCGCCGTAGTTGTAATATACCCTAGGAGGCTACCCTATAGGAACTTCCATCAGGACGACATGGCTTGAGCCCAAAAATAAATGTATAAAGTAAGTATGAATGGCCAGTGGTTAGCTATATATGTATCTATTTGCAGGCAAAAACACACACACACAAACAAGCACGAACACACGGACACAAACACACATACACACACACACACACACAAACAAGCACGAACACACGGACACAAACACACATACACACACACACACACACACACACACATATATATATATATATATATATATATATATATATATATATATATATATATATATATATATATATATATATATATATATATATATATATATATATATATATATATATAGCTTGATCAAAATCATCACTTTTAAACAATCCCCCTTCATGAATACTCTAGTTCTCTGTCGTATATTTAAGTTTTAATTTTGACTGCAATTCTATTCTAATTTTTATCTAAATTTAATGCTATAGGTCTCAATATACATTTAATAACATAAAACGAAGACCGGAGAATAGTTGTATAAAGATAAATAACATTCAGGTATGCATTTTTAAAGAAATCTTATTTGGCCAATAATTTCTAAACAGAAATATTTACGACAGTTAAAAAGACATACCATCGAAAGATATATTTTTTTTCATTCTGAAATAGTTCTTGCATAGAGATTTGCAGCATACGACATTGAATACCTGGGGGATAGAATTACCATTCCTTTCCAGTGGATGTATAATCTGATTAAACAATAATAGGAAGGAAAGATGCTCACCGCTTGGAAATAGCAAAAAAAAAAAAAACGGCAGCCTCATGCTCATTGGTCGATTCTCATGACATTGAATCGCTGCAGAGGTTTTGTCGGGGTACGAGATGGGAATTTAGGAATGTTCATATCCAAATATAGATTATACCACAATACAATATGTATTAACAGTCTTATGTTTGCCCGAGAATGAAAATTACGTCTATTTGCACATGCTTAAAGTAATTTCATAGTGGATTTAATCTACTTCAACAAATAATTTGTAAAGCACGAATTCAATATATTCTATAAATTAAACATCTATAGTAAAGCTATTATCTCATGGTCTCTATTTTAAAATTCCCTATGAAAAGGAATGGTATCCTTTCTTCTCCAGTACAGAACAACTTATAAACTATCTAGTATTACAAATTGATGGCCATTTTCTTCATTCGTTAACAAGCTTCAAGAGAAGTCTCAATGCTGAACTTTAGATTAGCACAATATTTTTTCTGCAATTTTCTTATACTGTTAAAGATTTCTATTTTACTAGATAAGTAAAGAATAATAATTACAGAATATAAAACACTGGAATTCAAATAATATAAAACTGCTAGCAAAGCAGTTATGAATCTAAATGTAACACACATTTAGAATAAAACGAACTAAGAAAAAACTATTTTGTTAAACCAATTAGCTGATAGCATAAGGCAGAATTTCTAGTAATGGCTACGTTAACAAACATTAACTTTTAAACCGAAATGAAGATGAAATAATCTGGACACAAGGAATTTACTGCGAACATTAATATGGGTCATGAAGAGTCTTTATTTCACTTAACGACCTTAGAAGGCCATTAAGATATGCGATAAAGGCATGAAACGAGGAGATGAAGAGATCTCTAGGACTTATCATAACCATTTATAAGATGGGGAGCTTCCTTCGTTGAAGTGAGCAAGGTACGGAAGCATTATCCAAAGGAAATATTTCACTTTAGTTATTTTCATGACCTTATTATTGTTATTATTATTATTATTATTATTATCATCATTATTATTATTATAATTATTATTATTATTATTATTATTATTATTACTACCCAAGCTACACCCCTAGTGGGAAAAGCAAGATGCTATAAGCCCAAGGGCTCCAACAGAGAAAAATAGCCCAGTGAGGAAAGGAAATAGGGAAATAAATAAATGATGAGAATAAATTAACAATATATTATTCTAAAAACAGTAACAACGTCAAAATAGATATGTCCTATATAAACTATTAACAACGTCAAAAACAGATATGTCATATATAAACAATAAAAAGACTCATGTCAGCCTGGTCAACATAAAAGCATTTGCTCCAACTTTGAACTTTTGAAGTTCTACTGATTAAACTACCCGATTAGGAAGATCATTCCACAACTCGGTAACAGCTGGAATAAAACTTCTTTAATACTGTGCAGTATTGAGCCTCATGATGGAGAAGGCCTGGCTATTAGAATTAACTGCCTACCTAGTATTACGAACAGTATAGAATTGTCCAGGGAGATCTGAATATAAAGGATGATCAGAGTTATAAAAAATCGTATGCAACATGCATAATGAACTAATTGAACGACGGTGCCAAAGATTAATATCTAGATCAGGAATAAGAAATTTAATAGATCGTAACATTCTGTCCAACAAATTAAGATGAGAATCAGCAGCTGAATACCAGACACGAGAACAATACTCAAAACAAGGTGGAATGAAAGAATTAAAAACACTTCAGAATAAATTGATCACTGAAAATCTTGTAAGATTTTCTCAATAAGCCAAATTTTTTGTGCAATCGAAGAAGACAAAGATCTAATGTGTTTCTCAAAAGTAAATTTGCTGTCGAGAATCACACCTAAAATTTTAAAAGAGTCATACAAATTTAAAGAAACATTATCAATATTGAGATCCGGATGTTGAGGAGCCACCGTCCTTGACCTACTTATAATCAAACTTTGAGTGTTGTTAGGATTCAACTTAATACCACATAATTTGCATCATGCACTAATTTTAGCTAAATCTCTATTAAGGGATTCACCAAACCCAAATCTACATTCAGGGGATGGAATTGATGCAAATAGAGTAGCATCATCTGCATATGCAACAATCTTGTTTTCTAAGCCAAACCACATGTCATGTGTACAGTATATAGTATGAAAAGTGGACGGGCCAAAAACACTACCCTGTGGAACACCGGATATCACATTACCTATACTCACTATGGTGCCCATCAGCAACAACCCTTTGAGATCTATTACTTAAAAAAATCAATAATAATTGCCAAGAAACGACCCACCTACTCTCAACTGTTTCAGTTTGAAAACAAGGGCCTCATGATTAACACGGTCAAAGGCAGCACTAAAATCAAGGCCAATCATACGAAATTCCCTGACCAAAATCAAGGGGTTTCTGTAGAGCATTGGAGATTGTTAGAAGGGGAACACATGCTCCAAGACCTTTACGAAAACCAAATTGCAAACTAGTGAGTAGGCGATTACCTTCAGCAAAACCTATTAAGACGTTTTGCCAGAAGACGGTCAAAAACTTTGGATAATATGGGAGATATGGAAATTGGGGAGTAATCAGTGGGACTTGAGCTACCGCAAACACATTTACATATAGGAGGTAACATTACCAATTCTCCAACGAGTGCTAAAAGCTCCTCTTCTTGCTAATTTGCGGAAAATAACAGATAACTTTGGAGCTAAGAAATCTGCTGTCTTTATAAAAAACAAAGGAAAATACCATTTGGGTCTACACTTCCATAAGTATCAAAGTCCATTAACAGAGCTTCGTTCTCACGTGATTGAAAAGCTAAACTAGTTAGTTTAACCACAGAAAAACAGGAATGAGGAAGTTCTAGTTTTTCATTACTCTGTTTACTGTCAAAAAACATCAGCCTTTTCCTTCGGACAGTGAGTAACTGAGCCATCTAGTTTAAGTAAAGGAGGAACTGTCGCATCTACACCAAAGAGTGCAGATTTAAGGTAGACCACCATTTATGTTCCCAAGTTGTACCAGAATTTTTTTTTTTTTTTTATGATTAAATTGCGTTCCTTTTCAGTTGAGGCATAAACTCTCTGAGCAAAAGCTCGAAGGCTGAGTATAGTTGTTCTAGGTCAAATCTGATCTGTTACCCTTCCAACGGTGATAGGCCTCCTTCCT